>NW_010514530.1:0-25016 GCF_000687285.1 Phaethon lepturus
GAGCTGGGGGCTAGCTTTGAGGGAAGCCATTGCCTTTTGTTCCTCCTCTCGCCCCTCTCCCCGGGTGAGCTCCCGCCAAGCATCTCCCTCAGGAGCCCCCTCCACGGGAGCCCAGACCCCCTCTCTCGCTCCACACCTTCCCAAAGCTTTTTGGGCTGTTTCTTGTTAATGCGTCCCCTCGCCCCATCCACCCCCAGTACCCTTATGGGGCTGGGCTGGCGGTGGGGCCCCCAGCTTCATGTTGCCTCAACCACCTGGCCAAGGGCCCCAACATGGCAGGGTGGCGGGGGGGAGCCGCGCCGAAGTGGAGCTCTGCTGCCTCCGGAGCGGTGCGAAACATGGGCCAAAAGGGTCCTGTCCCACCACGGTGTCGTTAAACGTACAAAGGATAAATCCATTGAACAGAGAACGGTGATGAGGGGGGCCGAGGGCCGCTACCAAGACAGCGGCAGGGTCTGACATGGATCCCCCAATAAGAAATGGACCGCTGAGGCTAATTTGCTGCTAAAAACATGCCGGCAGTGGTAGGATAAATCACGAAACCCAATTCTCCCGTCTCCCACCCCATTTGATCAGAAAAGCGCCTTTTTGTGTCAAATCACCAGCCTCGAAACAGGCCGGTCGGCTCCATTCCACACTGTCGTGTTCAGGACAGGCGTTCACGGGGCGCTCGCAGGCACTTAAGAAGGTATCATCCCTGCTCTGGTATGATGTACTTCAGTGCGTGGGCTGTACAGAAATGCATGCGTTAAATGGACGCTTCATGGGATATGTTACTTTGCACGGCACGCTCTGGCAGAGGCGAAACAGGCCTAATATGTCACACCCAAAGCGAACACGAGGTGATCCCAATTTGGCTGCCGGATGGAGCCATGCAACCATGGAGAAGCTTGCGAGACGGAGCTGTCGGTCTGCAAATTTGGGTTTTGTGAGGGTCAGGTTGAGCCCCGTGGCATATCATCACCAGCCAGCTCTTTTCTGCAGACAAGCGTTTCTGCACAACCCCTGCACGTTCAAGAAATGACCGAGAAGTTTTGGTGTGAGACATGAGCACTGGATTTCTTCCCTCTGAAAATCACATTACCCGTGGAAAGATATTTTTTTGGACATGGAGGCCTGGGAATCGGCTGCTCTCAGGGAGCGTCCCTCACCATCTGCTCGTACATCTGTCAAATCCACTCACAAAACCCCTGCCTGGAGTCCTCGTTCGGGAAACTGTAAGATAGATTAGCACTCCTTTTTATTTCCCTGCACTGCTGTGATGTGAATGCAAGGGGGAATTCAGACAGAAGGGGTATTTTGTTAGGTTGGAGGCAGGTATGTGTGTTTTAAATGCACACAGTTTAAATCTCCAGGGGAGGCTGAGCTAGAGGGGAAACCCTTGGCCAGAGCGTGGCTGTGCATTGGCTGCGGGAGCCCATGGGAGCAGAGGGTGTGCTGTTCCTTCCTCTCTTTTTTAAAGACTTTTCACATTTTTTTATTATTGTTTCAAATCAATATTTCCCTCCTGTTGTGACTGATTAAAGCATCTGAGCTTTTGACTATTTTAATGAATATTTATTAGTGTTCTTGAGGTTTTTTATATACTTTTTCTATAGGTTTTATCTGCCTGAATTTTAGATAATTTTTCTTTATTGCATCTGTGTTGGTTTTTTTTTTTTCAGTTATAGTACAATGAGGAAAGCAAAGTTACCTGCTGTTCGATTTTGTTCCTTAGGGCCCAAATCCTGCAATGAATTCTCCTCCATCCAGACACCCGAGGATGCGCAAGTACAAAACTAAGGATTGCTAGTATACATTTTTTCTATTTTTTTTCTATTTTTATATTTATTACAATAAATATAATATTATTATTCAACAATTTTCTATTAGCTATGTACATAAATACAGATATGTACATGCACATAACAGCATAAGCTGTTCCTATAACATCCAGATAAATACAAAACTTTGTAGGAGGCATCTAGATGTGTATGGCTAGATTCATAGTACATGATTTGTGGGATCCAGTGGCTATAACTAAGTTTGGAACCAAGTTTAAACTCTTTTGGCCGTCACTAGGAGTAAACGAAGGGTATGGAGTTTAGATCAGCTACATTGCCTTTTGGAAGGGGAGAGGGGTACCTCTATCCTTCACCATGGACTGTGCCTGGGATCCAACATCATCAGGTTCCTAATTCTCTTCCATTAAGTAGGATGAATTGAGACCTTGTTCTTTAAAACATACCTTTATTCCACCAGAGGTTCAACCTGTTCTCACAGCTCTGACCCAGAGACAACAGAGTGCAGGGAGACTCCTTAAGGTCCCACACACCCCCCGCCCAAGACAGTAATGGTAGGGTGCAAAAGCCTCTATGAGTAACTTCATCCCAAATTATTTGTGTTTAGACTCACCTGACAGACTTTCAGACATAGAGCGGAGGCTCCCAGCCCTGCTGTAAGTCTTAAGTCAGCATTTACATCACTAGCTGCACTGATGTATATGCTGAAGTACGTTTCCCTTGATAAAATTTCAATAATGATGCAAATGATTTCAATAATTTTATTGATGCTGTTTGTGGGGGAAGGAACACAGGCAGCTCCTCCATGTCCAACTCCCCCTTCTGGGGCCTTGGGTGTCTGGATGGATTGCAATGGTCTTTGATGGACAACAAAGGCTCTTTTGTTCTGTAAGAAGCAGAGCCAATAACGCCCCAAAGAAGTCAGCATGGAGATCTCCACTCACCCAACCAAAAACAAAAGAATAAAGTGTGCAGCAATGCAAATCTTTCTTAGAGAATTAACCCCTTCCATCATCCCAACACCTCCACTTTCCTACAGAAGGACCTTTCTAGCTGCCAGCATCTTTTCACTTTCATCCTATTGCTCTGCTTCAGGCTGTCAAACTCAATCACTGTCAGAATTGCTGATAATTAAGTATTGCCTCCTCTTTCTTCACCTCAGAAAATTGGAAAAGCCAACTAACTCTCTTAAAGCTACTGTCAGGGGCCTGGAAGATCAATAGTGGCATATCGTGCACTGACATCCAGCCTTGGGTTTTTTTGAATCAACCACATCTTTATAGTCAATGAGAACTGTTAGCCTCAAAAGCATGTTACAAGGTGTCTCCAGAGGGAAGGTTCCTCACTGGGCAAACCTAGTCTATGCTAAGAAAATGCCTTGGCAGAGTTAAATTTGATTTAAAAATTGATCCACTTACACTGGTACAATGTAAATAAAATTTAACCTTAAACAGATTTAAATGTAGCTTCTACTGGTTTGATTTAATTCAAAACATTATCAATGTCTAAGTAGCTTCACTCGCATTAAGAGTTGGCATTGGTGAAGGCAGATTGATTTTACATGCATTTAATTATCAAAACTCGAGCAGATGTAGCCTTACTCTGAAGTGAGGATGCGGGAGCAGAAGTCAGCACAGTGTCTTGAGTAGTATGAGACCAGGCCCTGCTCCACGGACCCAGCAAATGCTAATGCTTGAAGGGAGGGGAGGAGCTGCCCTCTCCTCTCTTCCCTCCATCCTTTGGTAAGTCCAGTAACAGCAACATTCAACTTTTCCTGGCAGAGCCATACTTCAGCTAAAAGATGTGCACAAAGCTTTGTGTTAAAATGTCACAGCATAGCTTTGTAGGATAAAATGTCTTGACTTCCCAGCCCAATGCCACAAGTATGAGGGCAAGTCAATGGAAGCCAGACAATTCGCAATTCTGAAAGGAAATACCTTTTAGGCAACATGTAATCAGCCTGTGGAACTCGTTGCCACAGGATGCTGTTGTGGACAAGCATTTAACAAAGAAATTCCCTAGCAGTTCATACCAGTGGGACCTTGCCAGCCCTCAAAATTTATCGTAGACCACCATGTAGCTCTAGATCTCCATATGGAGTTTTGCACCCTGGTCACAATGCAGGGGGGAAGGCTGTGGCCATGCATTAAATCTAGGCTGTGTGTAATACTGCTTGGGGCCTCTTTGAAAGCAAGGGTTGGTTTGATCCACAGACCAGCTGCAGTCTTCTTGTCATAGTAGTGTCTACACGTGGGACCACATGCTCTTGCCACCCAGATGAGAAGACCTGTTGGAGTACATGGTTCCCTTCCAGCCTGCGAGCTGAGGCTCTCTTCCCATGTAGGCAGTGCAGGAGGGACAGCATATGCCTGCACTGCTCGCTGTGGTGCCTAACACAGTGTCAGTTCGTAGCTGGAGTTCAGAACCAGGCTTCACAAAACCCTAACCCATAGAGCACCAGTGTGTGAGGCACCACTGGGAACAGGACTGGAGAAGCACATGTAGAGGTACACGGACAACTGTAGTATTGGCAATTGTGTTAGGAAACACCAAAAACTGTTTTGGAAGGCATATAGACCCTCCCCATCTGCCTACTCTGGAATTTCATGCATCCTCTCAGGGTCATCCAAAAGCTTTCAGAGGCTCTTGGCAGAATGCCTGCATGTGCAGTCCTGCACACCATCTGAAGTTATCCTTTCAGACTTCAGACCCAAGATTCATGGCTTAAGTCAGCATTGCAGTTCCTTCTGACCGCTCTGCAACTGGCCTCTTTTACAGGCAACACAGTTCTTCTTTTCCTCATGTAAGTGTGGATCCTTTGCAGCTTAAAATGTCCCAGAGTGCTCAGAAGTCTAACTTGGGTATAAACATTTAACAAATTCCCCTGCAGGACAAAAGATGGTTGGAAACTGTCACTTACCCTAGGATTTCCTGTAGACATCTACAAAGTTCTTTTGGTTTTTAATCAGATCTGAAGCAGTGTTTCCAAAACAGGTCTTTTTGAAAGTATTTGGCTACGTTTCCTATACTGCTGTAACAAGAATACCTGTCTGCAAAACCCATGCACACCTCTGCTGTCCCCTGCTGCTTTACCTATGTGCATGGACTAATCCTAATCAACATCAGGAGTCTGAAAGCCTGTGATCTGGAAAATCAAGTGGTATTCAATGACCTAATGAACGGTTAGGTGATAGTAATATTGCTGGTTGATACAAATGCGGTCTTGGTACCTAACCCCAATGTCAGACCCTAGTGGCAATGGAAATTTAGCCATGAAATCGGAGGGGGCAGGGAAGGGATTGCATTAACTTTTTGCTGTGATGAACTGACGACTTCAAACCACTGCTGTGAAGGCATCTTATCTCTCTGGCTAAGAAAGCAGATGCAATTTCCTAGAAATTTTTAAGGTGCTACATGCCAGGAAGTGTAAGATCTCACGGCAGCTGTTTCAAAGATTACTGTAAACAGCTTCCCCCTCGCACAGTCTATAGATGGCAAGGCCCTTCCACCACGTCACTGCATAGTGCAAACTTTACTGCATAATTCAAAATTACAAATATTTACAAAATTACAAAATAACAATCAAAAGCTCATTTTACTCTGTTCCCTACTTCGTTGGGAGCCCTGCTGTTTCTTCCAGACGGTAAGTTGGCCTCTTGCCCAGACCATATATCTCTTTTGACAGGCTCCTTAAGGACCAAATCTAAATGGAAGCCAAAAGAAATATGTCTTACTAAGTGACACAAGAGTAACTTTCTAAGACTGATTCTGAGCCCATTTTAACTGATTTTGCACGGATACAACTGCGCTGGCTTTAACTGCATTAATCCAGATTTGTACTGATGCAAGCAGAGAGCCCCAGTGCCTTTGACATTGGTACAAAAACAAATTTCTAAAAATGCTGAAGTTGCAACCAGTGACCTAGACAGTATTTTAACAATTGCATTCACATCTGGCCTCTGGAGGATTTCTCAGTTGTTTATCTGCCTCATTGTTAGCAGAACCAAATGGCTATGTTACCGTAGGTAAGAGGGGGGAACGTTCACGGTCTCATACATCTCATTGCTGCTAAGAGAGTTATACGAACAACTGATATCAAACCTACGGACCGAAACAGAATAATCTTCTGTGAACTGGACTGAGCTCTGTACCAGGCTTTCAGGGCCAGACTACCCCTGCTCCTGACACAGGTACCACAAGAACTGTACATTTTTTCCAGCAGGTTTGAGACGGGCAGGGAAGGGCTTAGATAGGTGTTGGTGGGAGCAAATAGTACCAGCCCAAGGGATGTCAAAGCTTCTGCCCGCTTCTGTGCCTCTTCCAGAGCTTGTTTAGAGCCAATGCTGTCCACCATCTTCTCCACCAAATACCCCGGCAATCCTTGGTAAAGAGGAGGACACCGGGGCAAACATTCAGCCTACCATGAAGCTTACAAGCACCTCTGAAGCTTGAGCTGCTCAAATGCAGCATTCGAGGTTGGATTCATAGAGAAAATATTCCCGTGACACACCTATTCTTTTCTCTTGTTTGGTACTTTATAAGATGCATTTCTCGTGCACCTCACAAGACAAATACCTCACCTTCTCAAATACTCTCACCCTTAGGACTGGATTTTACTTCTACCTGATCTAACACGGGTTTGCTCAGGGAAACTGTGCACTGTAACAACCTCCATCACTGTTTCTGTGAGTTTGGGCTCACCAGTGGGCACGGTCTGTCTTTCTTACTTGTGGTGTTGGGCTGAACAGGGCTGGAACGTGCTGCAGCAGCCTCATCAGGCCCACAGTGCCATTGCCAGGCAAAACCCTACTGAAATCGATGGCACAATGCAAGTGCAAAAGACTAGATGGTGGCTGATGTTCTGTTGGGGAGGCACAAAATGGCAGCTGCGGGGTAGCACGAGGAGGCCTGATGCTGTGCACTGGTACCAGCATTACAGATAAAGTAACGGGATGTCAGTCTGCTTTCACTTCC
Organism: Phaethon lepturus; assembly: GCF_000687285.1. NCBI lineage: Eukaryota > Metazoa > Chordata > Aves > Phaethontiformes > Phaethontidae > Phaethon > Phaethon lepturus. Next base: position 6,756 of record NW_010514530.1, read on the forward strand.
TGACCATACCCCACAGTTTGTTTGGTGAATAGATCTTTCCTCATCTCTGTTCCCCTTTTTACCTCCCGCACTGAGTTTGCAGTAGTGTTCTCCCCATTCTTGTTTTAGGAAGGCACCCCAACTGGAGTCCTCCTCTGTCGAGAGGAGAGAGTGCAATTTAGCTGGTCTGTAACCGTCTGTTTCCATTCATTCCTGAGGTTTTCCAGCTGCCCACAAAAACAATGCACTGATACACTCTGTGTGGACTTGAACTGCATCCAGAGCAAAGGGTTAGGTGGGGCCGGGAGATTCGAGGAGTGTTCTTTGTCCTGGAAAATGGAGCAGATACCGGCACGACACGGTCAGAATGATGATGGTGGAGGAGCAGGCTACTGATTCCCCAGCTCCGATGTAGTCCATATGCCAGACTTCAGGGTCAAGCATTCAGCTCCTTGCTGGACAAATGTCAGGAGTACCAAACCTAAACATCTAAGCACCGGGAGGAAAAACAAACTCGAAATTCCAAGGAGGGCTGATGCTGCACTTTCATGAGTGTAAAGTAGACAGATTTCATCAGAAAGCATGTAATATTCAGTTCATTTTTCAGTTAAACTCTCTCCCTCTCCTTTTATCTTCCTTCCTTTTCATGGAGAGGTATAAAGTGAGTAATAAAAAATGCTAACAGCGTAACTTCTTGATTTATACCGCCAGCAGATCTCAGGCAGAACTCCCTGTTGAGTTTGAAGGAACAGCCTGATTAAAAATTGATGCCACAATATGGTCTGTCTTAGCAACAACACTCACAAGTGAAATTCATCTAGGATATAAACCGTGACATTTAAAATGCCTGTTGGGCAAAACTTGACCAAAAAAAAAAATAAATTGGTGTGCGTGGCTCTGGGGAATAAAGACAATTGCCATGCCACTTTATGGAATATCATGTGTGAATCACTGAAGCTATTAAGTCTTCTGCTGCCTTTTTCCTGGCCTCAAGAGGTTAACTTCTTCCCAGAAAAAAAGAAGAACTAAGTGCGTGTGCCACAGAGCTGTGTCTGGTCTGGGTACGCGGGCGATCCAGATTTCGTGTTGTTTGCCTGAGCGACCCACTGGAAAGAATAATGAGGGGGTTCAAAAGAAGAGTATTCTTTCTGCCAAAAGTGGTCTTTTAACCAGGCCTTTGCTTATTTGTTGGGGGAGATTACTCACAGGGTCACCTGGCAAAAATGACTGGAAGTTATGAAAGAAAAGGCCTCCTGCCAACTATTTAAGAGAAAGAGGGAGAGAAATGGAGAAGAAACGGGAGAAGGAGCAGTGAGTTGGCTGCAGGGAAAGGGACATTTTGTGATTCAGAGGAGAAGCCAAGAACCAAGGCTGTAAAGGGAGGGAGAGGGCCCTGGGCTCCGTAGAAGGCTCGGCGCTATGTTCTGGTGGCATTCAAGCATAAATTGGAAGCTGAGGCAAACAAAAAAAGCACAGGGACTTACACACACCTTGTGGAGCCCTTACAGCAGAGGTGGGGCTCTAGGAAGAGGTGAGCATAAAGCACCCGAGTGACCTGGGGCTCAGCACTGCTTCTGGAGGTCTAGGGCAGCTGGTCTTCCCATCCCACTTCCAAAGAGGGGCAAAAAGAGCCTGTGCTATGAAACCAAGACCAGGAGGCTTAGCCGAGTCGCTCACTCGTTGGTTGTTCACTGCACCCAAAGAGGTGCTTTGAGACTGACAAAAGGGAGGGTGCTTCTGAGATACCCCCATAAATCTCAGCCTGGGCTGTAGTCACGCCAGCAGGGACCTTCTGGGGCCAAGGCAGGGCGGGCTCCCAGAGAACTTGGCCTTGAGCATGCCAACGAGGAAAGCTGTCGCAAGGCAGCAGCGGTGCACCCACTGAGCTCCAAGGACAATGAAAATATACAGACCCAGCACAGTTCCCTGCAGCTTCCACCATTTTGACAAAACATCTGTTCACTCAGAATAAAATCCCTTCCCTCTTCTAAGCAGATACATTTCCCCCTGAAATAGCAATAGAAGTTGCTGCATCTGCTCACACCATGGCCAGGCTTCAGCCCCAGGAGGATGGGGCCTTAGTTAAATCAGGCTGAGCTGCCTGCTTTATCTTACACTCTCCTGTGAACAACTTTTCCTATTACACCTCTTTACCCAAGCGCCAAACCCCAAGCAGGCAGAAAAGCCATCCAAAATGCAGAAGAATTATGACAGCAGTTGAAACATCACAGGATTTTGGAAAGGTTATTCATTTAGTAAAAAAGTAGACGTGCAAATCAAACTCTCTGGCAGCACTTGCGTGATGATAATCATGCCGATTAAGTGTTCGAGCCTCAGGATATGCTGGGAACGGCACTAGGACCTGGAAAACAACCACCCTGTGCTTTTGGAAGACAGCTGCAGGCTCTTCCTGTTCTGCTCTGTAAGTGATCCATCTCCCCTCACAGATCTGTTCATTTTGGATGCAAATGCTCAAAATACGCATTACTTATGGTCATACAGATAAATACAAAGGGGACTCGCAGTTGTGGTGTTAACCCTTCAGATCTCCGTTAGGCCTCGCCACGCAATGAGGAAGCAAAAGATTCAGAGCCAGGTTTTACCTACGACTGACTTTGATAAAGCCAAATTAATTGCATTAGCTAAAGTTGTTAACCTTAAGGAATATACTTTTCCTCTCTCCTCTGTAAATTTGGCTATGGTCTCCATTACCATTTGCTAATGAGAAAGGTGCTCGTTCTCCTGATTTCTATGTTGGTGAAGGAAAGGAGAAGCTGATCGAACCAACGGCCTTGTTTCACTTCCAGCCTTAAATCCGATACACCATTTTCATCTACTCAGCACTCTGCCAGGCTGTTAGTGAATATCTGACGTTTAAGGCACGGAGGTGGATTCCCAAGGAGTTACAAGGGCACCGGAGCAACAGGAGGGAAGAATCAGAACAGAGGAGACGCTATTTACCTTGGTTGGCTGCTTCGGGCCTTTTCTGCCCCCTCCTCCAGCCTGAATTTCACAACTAAACCACTGAAATGATAAAAACAATAGCTACGTTGCAGAGGCGCTACTGAAATATGCACTCTTGGAGCTCTTCGGCAGGAACAGAAATGTGAAGAATGACTTTTAACCATATAGGAGCATATACAGGCTGTGGGCCAACTGTTTGGCTGCAGTGAATCGGTGCAGTCAGGCTAAAGAAACTTGACTGAAGTACCTGGCTTGCTTGATGAGCTCGTTCTGCACCAGGCTCCTGAGCCAGCCCGTGTCTCTCTGGGACAGGCTGCAGTAGCCAACGCACAGCTCTGGGCCTGCCCTAATTGACGCTAATTGGCACAGCCTGCCTTTGATGCTGGGCGATGACCCTTTGCAGCCGGGAAATCAGAGCTTCCCTGTCCCTGCACCCAGCAGAAGTCAAGAACAGCCAAGGACAGAGGCTGACATCTCCTGATCCAGCTTTGGGTCTTTTCCATACAAGCTAAAGTGCTCTGCTGCTTCTTTCAGGGGACGATTTGGACCCAAATGGAAAAATCATTGATTTGAATGGTTTTGTTATTGTTGTTATTACTATTATTCTTACTATTGTTATTCTGTCCCGCTAGGGGGGTGCTGGGGAAGAAACACCTGCAAGAAATCAGTGCAAGCTTTGAGAACTTGGGGTGACTTGTGCCCTCCCCTGGAGCTTCCATCATCCTGACAGCAAGTTTGTGCTAGAGTCAAATGCCAATTTAAAAGAAAAAGGAGAAAAAAAAAATATGCCCCCGAGAAGTGGAACAAGGGAAACTCTGTCTGGTACTTCTTTCCAGCCAAAGAACTCTTTAATAGCAAACTATTAGACAAATCCCAGGCCTGAGGGGTTGTTACAGAGGTTTTGGATTCCTACCAGAATTTATTTTTTGTCTCCAAACCTGTATTGTCTGAATGCAGCTGAAAAGAAGAATCACTCGGTGTAATCAGAATTTTTTCCAGTATCATGGAAGTCCCTATTTCTGATGGGATGTGTCATCCTTAGTTGTCAAGGGAGCTGACTGTTAAATATAATTTATTAATAAACTGTAAGAAGAGAAGTCTGAAACCTTTGAAATGCAGATTGTCAGCTCTGTAGTTAGACCTGAACTAAAATAATGAATTCCAGAAGTCAAAACGGTGTTTGCCTGCTTTTTTCCTCTCTCTTTTTACAAAGTAGATGACAAATGAATCTGGCCCCAACCCCCAGTGAAAAAAAGGAGCTCTATTATTTTCAGAAAAATAATTTCAAAGGGCAAGTCAATAATGGCAGGATACACACAAAATAAAACCTTTGGAATCCTGTTATTATTATTATTATTATTGTAGGTTCAGATGACTCAAATGTTATTATTTTCTTCTTGCATTACCAGCCAAGAAAACCAATGACAACCACATAGAGCTCTGCAAATCTCAGCAGTTTTGATTCCCACTTACATTACTGGAGCAGCTGTTGCACTCGCATAGTTTAGCAGGTCAGCTCTGCATGTGGACTGGCCCACACTGTGCTTTGTCTTCGTGAAAACCTTAGCTTGATTTAAAAGCAGGATTCACGTACAGCCTACCCTGCAGAACTAAACTAAGCTTACAGTATTAGGCATGTTACCGTGTCGGAAGGGGGTCAGTTATGTGCTAGTACCTTACGGGTCATACAGCACATAGCACTGGTTCATGTACAGGTAAGAGACTTCTTTTGGTGGTGGTTACCTTCAGTACAGTATGCAAGGAAAAGATCCGTTCCATGGACACTCTTTTGCTGTTGCTCACTCCAAGCTGTTGGTTTCCAACAGCACAAAAAATGCAAGGGGAAAGTCAGCTGAAACCACAGTCTTGCCCATCTGTGAGTCAGGCTCATTCACCCACCTTCCCACCACCAGGATCATGGGGCAGCAACGTCAAAGCTTAAAAGCATCTCTCCCAAAACATGCATAAACCTGTGCCGACCATGAGCGGGTTGTCTTGCCTGGTGTGGTGTCTTGTGGGGAAGGAGTTGCATTGGTCTCTTGGCCCATAACAAATGATGAGCAACGCTGGAGACCACCAAGAACTACTCACATGAGAAAACAGCTCTCAGTTTATATCAGGCTAAACAAACCGAGTGGCAGCATCACAAAACTGCTGCAATGAGCTAGACACAATTTTTAAAAATGCATTTTTTCCATGGAATAGCGAGGGCCGACCCTTCACCGTCCTAGATGTCGGAGTACCCTAACAGGAGCACGTGAAACCATTCTGACTGAGCGGAAGCATTCAGTGCATTTTCGACTGTGTGCGTGCAGGTGTGAATGCCTACGCAAAGTGTAGATTTACCACAATCCACTAGAGATCATCATATTTAAAGAAGGAATTTACATTAACAATTTCAATATGATTTCATGTTTGCTTCACGCACAATTTGACTGAATACACTGGTACATTCCTCCATATGTTCACATGCTTAAACTGTGACAGCTTGACTTGATTACAAACTGACTTATGCTAAATGACATAAAGATGGTCAGCTGTCCATGGAAAACACGGTGCACCCATTTGCTCTTTCTTCAGTGTTTCTGTTGCTCCATGGAAAATTAACACACGTTTTACTTCTGTCCTTTTCCACTTTCTTCCATATGTGTTTCGTTTCCATCATAACACCAGTAAATATGGGAACAGCTCAAACTGCGTGAGATGTTATTGCACCTCCTCTGCTGATTGAATGGTTACTCTTGGAAAAAGAGGACATGAAGCTACAGGAGTCACAACCACTGGAGGTTGATTTGGCTGAATTTAACCTCGCCAATAAACCAGACGATTGAAAATTAAAAACTAAAACAAATCACCATCTGCAATGCTGAAGATGCTGACCACATCAGGCAGATATCATCTGATTCAAGGACTTGTTAGCTCTATCAGATTTACTGCTGGACAAGATTTTGAGCCCATGGATAGCAAAAATTTCAAAGCCAAACCTGTTTTCACCTAAGTTAATTTTCCCTGGACTTCAATACAACAGGGGAAAGCAAGCTAAAACCAAACCAGACGGAGCATGGGAGCCAGGATATCTGTCAATGTTCCCAGAACACTAAGATGTGTTCCCTCTACATTTTTACCCTGCCATTGCTCAGGCTTTAACAGTGACCATGGTTCTCCTCCTGGTGCCAGAGGTGGGAAAAGTCCTTTGAAGCTGTTTCCTTTCTGCAATCAAAGAGGTCACTGCTGAGCAAGGCTTTCTATTTAAAGAACTAATAAAACATTCTAGCAGACCCCAAGGAGTGAATTCATTTTTACCAGGTCCAGATAGGTGTCTCTGGAGGGGGAGAGAAGAAAGCACCGAGAAGAAAGCACAGGAAGGTGTGAGCGTTGGGCGGCCTTAATAGCAGGATAACACCTCTTGAATTCCCCGGGGAAGGGAGGTGGCTGTGCAGCCCTTTCGCCTGTGTAAGCACTTAGTAGAGATTCATTTGAGCTATGACAACATCAAACATGCCAACAGTGGATCAGTAGGCAGTTTCCTCCTTGCCTTCATTATATATACACGTACGGGGTAATAGAGCGATGCAAAAGTACCGCAGTTGCTCAGATATCTTCCAAGGATTCATTTGAAAGAGATACTCCATCAAATTCCCACATTATCCAGCTACAGTGAAAGGACATTCGTGTATGCAGTCATTCTGGCAGGAGCTATTTGCTTTGGGGCCAAATGTAATTCAAAGTTATTCTGAATATTACACTGCAGCAGCCTGGCCAAGCCCAGTAATGCTGATTATTAGGGCTTTCCTGGTTTTCCAGATGGAGCTGATTTCATTTAGTTCTCTCTCTTATAATTAATAATTTGTCCCTTTTGTTCAGTTTTGAATCTTTGTTTTATCTCTAGCATTTTGTAGAATAGTTTCCAATTTACTTAATCCATTGCTTGCCTCCTCAGTGCACGTAGCAGAACTCATCCAGCCATATAGTTTAATGACATGCAGCTCAAATCTCTGCTGCACCATCTCACATACAATTCACATCAAGCTGGCGTTTTTGTCATTTATATTTTATATGCTATAAACTCACAAATCATACCGTTTCATACTACAGCGATGTCACTAATCCTTTTTTTTAAAAAAACAACCACTAGCAAACATATGGGATCTGTGTGTTCTGTCCTTTAAACAAGTGCAGATTTAGCAAGGAGGGGGAGGGAAAAGGAAGAGAACGAGAGCCACATCCCCCCGCTGCCAACGCAATGCATGTTCCTGCAGCATCAGTGTTTGGATTAGGCCCATGGCCACCCTACTTAGGTTTCAAATCAAGAAAAAATAGATGGAATTCAATTCCCCGCTGCCAATTTTTGGTGATATTAGGCTTCTGCATATGGAGAATTTTTAAAAATAATGTTCGCATGAGACTAGCTCTTTGCATTGAGAGTGTGTTCATAAATGGGATATCAGCTATTAATAAATGATGAGTATTTGGTCTGTAGGCATATTGTGGGCATGCATGAGATGTGCCATAGGTGGCTAAATGCTAGCTGGTTACAAACAGCGTTCCATGCAACAGCACGGATTAACCAGACCGCCTTTTTTGTGCTTTTTAACTCCTAGCACGCAGCAGGGTTCAGGCCAGGACTGGGGCTCCTAAGTACTTCCACAATTTAAATAACAAATATTAATCTACTAGAACATATAAACAAACGATGAGTTTGGAGCGTATAGATGAAGTGGGCTTGCACACAGTAGCTGTATGTTGGAGTCAGCCTGTACGTCTGTGTGTACGTGCACAGCTCCACGTACCGCATTAAGGATGGGGAGGGATGTCAGTGGGTCCCTCCAAGGGCTGGTCTCACAAGGGAGGTTGAACCACTGACCACTGGAATCCATACAGCAGAATATCTGCGATATCGCGGGTCTGACCCCAACATTAGCAAGACAGTCACCTCCCTTGGCCGCGTGCACCAAGTGTCGAGAAACGCAGGTGTGGCGATTTCTGGGCTTACGCTGCTGTCCTCAGGGGAATGTGGGTGGATGGTTGTTCTTTATTTTCTTTTCTTTTGTCCTCCAACAACTTAGAGCATCTGGGATTCCAGTTAGTGTATATATTACAGCCTTTGTTTCTTTACCCTTCATGCTGCACTGTGACATTGAACATGCTTCAAATGAATGAAACCCCTCCTTTAAAGCTACTCACAATTCAAGGCCTGTCTTTCTTTAGGTCCACGTTTGGGGTTTTTAACGGATTAATGGCCAGAAGGTCACAACAGAGAACAATTCATGTGACTGAATATTAACTTCTAATAGTGTGCATTGAGCTCAGGAGCCGATTAGAGCCTTCATGAGGCAAGAGCAACACTAATCCTGGAAGGACTCCTAAAATCTTTCATAAGCTGCATTTAATTAAAAGAAAATGAAATACGCAAGAGTTGATGCACGAGTTGTACATTTGTGCATCCCACTCAATGAATGAATCATTTCCCTGCTTTCTTCTCTGACACAGAAATACCTTGCAATCCATTAAAGATGCTTAAATATTTTTATGGCTCCAATGGACCACATGTCACCACAAGCCACCCAGGACGTGGCCACTGAAGTCCAGAGCTGATCTGGTGTAACTATGGTGCTTTTGCAACGATTTGAGTAGAGGTTGATGTCCAGACTGTAGGTTGTCCACAAGAGACGTAATTGCTTATATCATTGCTAAGACAAACATCACCCAAACTATTGTTAAACTCACAAATTTTTGGTAATGTTTTGTATTTCCACACCCCTCATAACACATGTATGGCATATGTGCATCTGCGCCAAATCTCAGTCGATGAAATTCTACCAGTGGTACCACTTCATCACAGGAACAGCACATGTCCTTCTCACACAGGACAGGCCCAGTTGTTACCAGTTGCCCCAGTCCTGTTACTGGTAGAGAGCCACGGGGAGCCAAGAAGCTCTAACTGGAAAGACGAACTGCAAGGTGGATGATTGTAAACTGATCAAATGGCAGCCGGATCCGGTGCCAGACCGGGATGCAGTACGGGACCAACCAGCCCCCCGCCCCGGCACAGAGCACGGACCCCCGTTCCTCCTCATTGCTCTGCGAAGGGCAGGGTCCCATCGCAGACCCGCAAAGCAGGGCAGCCCTGAAGGCTCACGTGCCTCGTGCCCCAGTGTGCTGGGGACCTGTCAGCCTCGCTCACGTCCCTTCGAAGGGCTGGGGACGGTGGTTAGAGCAGCAGCCGTCCCACTGGATTAACACAGAGCTTTGCCGCTCTGCCGGCAGCGTGCCCGTGCCTGTCAGGATCCATCAGGCAGCCAGGCCTTAACAGCTAATAGAGTAACAGAGTGAAAAGAATAAAATTACCTCTTTTTGAAATAGCCAGAAACGCTCTTAGCTAATACTGAACACAGCTTATGATTTTACAGAAAGGAGGCTACCTGACTTTTGGGCACTGAACGCAAGGGAAGCGCCCAGGTGGTGGTGGATGGTCCGTAGCTGAATGAGTAGAGCTGTTCCCACCACAGCTGCCAAGCATCAAATGGGGTTTGAGGGCACCAAAACAACTGGGACGGACTGGGAGGGCTGAAGGGGCAGGAAGACGGGGAGAGGGTTGTGCAGAAAGTAACAGTGCTGTGGCTGTTCTTCTTTGCTGCTGCCCCCTCAAAATGCCTTTGTCAGCTGAAGGGCTTATGAATCAGGGAGCAAAGAGAAGATTGCTCAGGTCTTGTGCCTTCAGGAAATTTTGTTTAATATATTTTTTAATCTGTGCTGATCTAAGGTCAAAGTAACTTCGGGTGAATGATTTCTATCACCTCCGCATCAGGAGCAGCACGTCATGCTCAGACAGACCCCACAAGTCAGTCAGATCCTGACATGATCCTCACGTGTGTCGTCACATGGCATGAGCAGACACTCCGATGGCTGCGCGCCTGCGCTCACAGCACACGTGTGCAGCAACGTGACCCCCTCCAGGCATCAGGAGTCAGCTGGATCCATCACATGGTGGCCCTGGACGGGGCAGAGTGAACATGTGTCAGACCACAACCGCACCGGGGAGCATGTTCCCGGGTCTGCTTGTTACCACCAGTTCTGGCCCAGCACCCCCATGTCCTCCTTATAAATCACTGCAGAACAAAAAAGCAAATTCATATCATGAAAAGCAAGCTTAGAAAGGTTACAAGTCCGTTCCCTCTTAAACTCATGCAAGTGATGGAAAAAAAGTACTTAGAGGCAAAAGCTGGTGTTTAACAATTTATTCCACGGGTCAGTGAGTGGGAAGGAGGGTGATGCCCAGTCTCAGCAGGCCATCGTTGGTAGGATGAAAGCTCAGCTAGAAGTAGTTAACGATTCTTCTGATGGACTGGACGCTCGCGCTGCGTGCCTGCCATGCATTGAAGTTGCTGAACTCGCCTCGCTCCACCACGTACATACGGCCTTGGTAGTTGGGTTCCTCGTACAGCACCCACCTGAGCAGAAAAGGAGGGTTACTTGGGTCCCAACAATGTGGTCATGTGAGGTGGCCTCATGCCCGCGTTGAGTGGCTGCATTTAGGCATTGCAGTACTGCAAACTACCAGGGCTCCCTGGTCCCTCTGCAGTCCCGGTCCCATCCTGCGCACAGAAATGGCCCCGGTGGAGTTAACTGCTGGCGCTTCCCCCTGTTTCCAGCATAGCCTGGCAATTATCCATAGCCAGATTGGACCTTGCCTTGAGAAGAAGTTGTTTTGGGTTACACCAGCGATGAAGCCTGGGACCAGGGGCTCCCTGTAGGAATGGATCTCTCTGAGTTTCACCACATGCAACAGAAACAATTTAATAGCATTTGATAGTGCTAAAGAAGGACCTGAGTCCCCTCAGCCCCTAGATAAACCCGTTTTGCACTGTAAGGAGAAATGTGCAATGCTTGAAGGATGTTTTACCTCTTTGAACTGACTCGTTAGCGAGGATGAGAACCATATTTAATAATTTCTCCCTTTGCTAGTAATTTTCAATGGCCTCTCTTTGATGCTTTCCAACAGAGGGCAGGACTTGGCTCGGTTATCTTCACTTGTATCCCTATGTCCAGAGTTAACTACAGCTTTCCCTTGGAATGCAGTTAAATAGATACAACACTCAACAGCTTTGGTAACTTCGGTGTGCCTGACTTATTCACCTGGCTTGGCTATGTTTCTTTAGCATGTCTTTCTCCATTTGAAGGTCTTCAAGTCAGGAACAATTGTGATTGATAGTCAAGAGGGGCAAATTTTTCTGCTCTTCTCTCCCTTCATTCCTTTAGTACACACTGTGCTGTGATCTTAATGTGGCCACAAGTGTCACCTCTTTCCTCTATTTAAATCTCCCATGGTTTTTAACCAAGTTTTTCCATTGCTTTGATAGTTTTACAGTCAGGTTTCCATCCCATCATTGCTGAACTGCTCATCTCTGCCTCATTCTTCTCTTCCCAGCATTTTAAAGGATTTTATAAGGATCTGTGCTGCTTGTCCCATCTATTGACTCAGCAATGATGAAAGAGCACAAACGCAATCTTCGAAATCATTTGGTTTTTGTGGTCTATCTCTTGCCTGGAATTCAGCTGTGACATCTGGTTTGGGACCTACTGTTTGTGGAATTTCCAGGGAGAAACTCCTTTAAATACTGGATGGGTCAAAGACTGCTGGGCCTCCAGGGTCAGACAACAGCTGGTGAACTCAGATCAGTCTGACCCAGAGCAAAAAGCTGGAGGTCTAGGAAAAAAAAAAAGTTGTTTATAAAAGCAGCCACCCATGGGCATTATTAAAAAAAAACAGTAAAAAGTTAGGGTATTTAGTCAAGCCACCTTACAGATTCCTTGACATATTTGGATTTATTTTGTGTTTCTGAGAGGACACGAGGTGGGACCGAGGTGGGTTCCTTCTCCCATCTGCCTGTGCACAGATATGACTGGCACGTTGAGCACACGCCTGCCTGGTGCCCCTCTCCACGCTGCTGCCCACGCTTGCACAACCCTTTTCTGCAGCATCGCTGCAATGTGCTCAGCCAAGACATTGGGAACCCGAGCGTTTCCTGCAAACAAACGAGTTCATTCTTCGGCACTTTTGGCAGCCAGTTTATATCTGAACTGGAATTACAAAGTCGTTCTCAGACTTCCCCTTTGAAGCTCACTTTGCAGACGTGGAGAAGGCTGCCCGCTGCTCATGTGAGTGTAATGGCAGGTTGCCCTGAAGCCATGTCCCCCCCATCGCATATCCTGATGTGCACTGTCGGAGAGCGTGCTCAGCTCTTCAGCTTAATTATAAGAACAATTTATAACATTATCCTCCTCTAGGTATACCGCAGCCTTGTCCATAAGGCACACATGGCTTGTTTCCTTTTCTACCCCACCCCTTCAGCTTATATGCACCTCTCCATATTTTTGGACGATCATGGGCCTCCTTTTCCATCAGCTCACTCTCAAGCTCTCACTCTCACTCCTGAAAAGACCTCCCAGTCCTATTTTCTGCACCTTCCAGTCACTCCCTCCTGCTGAGAATACCTAACGTTATTAAAATACTGCATGGTGGTAGGACAGGGTTGTTCACAGGGTGTTGCTGGCCCACCAGGCCACGGTGGTTCTTCCAGCTCTGCTCTACTTTAGGGTATCTTTCAACATCTGGTGGACCCAGGGGGAATAGTGCAGGGGGTAGAGCAGCCCCTCATAGTCCCTCTTTCCCAAGACCTCTGCACTTCTCTCCTGACACAATGTTCATGTGTCTGCACAGTCTCGTGGTGGGAATTGGGTAGATGGAAGAAGACTGTGTGACCTAGCATGGTGATAAGAACCCACCGGCTTGTCCCTCTGCTTAGGGGAAGGCTGCGAAAAAGAGGAATAAAAGGAATAGTGGAAAGATGGGAGTGAAGTGTATTGGCAGTGCAAGGTGATGAGTGAAGACTTGTATGGCTTACTTAGCTGTTCCTTTATTGCCTAAAATTTACGTTCTCTGACACCATCAGCAAGAGAGGAAATCAAGTCAGTCAGGAGCCCAGAAAAAAGAAAGAAAGGATCCCATCCTCAAGCCCAGCATGAGAGAGCTGATCCAGGCACATAGCGCACAGCCCTCAAACATCTCAGTGCTGTGTTTCATTAGCACATAAACCCAGAGGACATGGGAATAAAACTCGCATGGAACCAGCGCAAGCCCTGTAAGCCAACGCTGGCTGCTCGCACTGAAAAAGCTGTCAGGGGAGCGCTGCAGCTTCAGCCTGAACCAAGCGCGATGCTTTCAGCAGGGCTCGAGGTCACTCATTCTCCACATAGGGCTCGAGCAGTGCCGTGAGACGCTGTCGCCTCTGCCCAGAAATTAACGTTTATTGAGTGGCAACGTTTGGGTACCTGTTCTGGTTGTTAATTCACAGCCTGACTGCAGAACATCTACTAAATGCTCATAAATGCTTCAGCAGAATAAATGGTTGGTCTGGTTCCTTCAAGTTACATCACTGTAGCTTAGAAAAGCCCTTTTTGGGGTATTCTCTCCTGGACTGTAACAGAAATTCAGCTTTTTAAAGCTGTTCTTTCTCAGCACTCCTCTGTGGAGTGGCCAAGGCACAAAGGAGGACAAGAAGCGTGTGTCCATCTAAACCTGGATGATACTGTATGTGATACCGGTGCTGGCTCTGCCCATGGGACGGAAAAAGCTGCTCGCCACACAAACTGCAGCAGCTTCCAAGGAGGTGGTGACATCTCAAAACTGCTCCGAAATAGCAAGTCATTTCCAGCATGGCTCTAACAGCTTTATCGTCAGCCTTTCTGGTTGTGTGGGGCAGCGGTCGCCAGCCCCCAAAGGGCAGCGAGGAAGGTGCCAGGCACCCTCAGCCCCACCGAGAAACCAGACGGACATTGCGTTGGGGGAATTAAGGGGGAAAATTGCAGAGTGAGACTTCAGCGCTACTGGGAGCAGGCAGAGAACTCAGGGGGACCCTGCTTTACATCTGCGTTCAGCATGCACAGGGTAGAACAGACCCCTTTCAGCCTGGGGATGTGCCCGAGACAGCCTGTGGCGGAATCTCCCCTCATCTCCAGTGACCCCATCTCCTCCGCTCCTCGAACAGTCGAGGACGAGTCCTGGGCTTTGCCAGGCTGAGCCCAGCACCGGCTACATCTGCAGCCCCTGGGGACACTGGGGCTTATATGGTCCTTCCAAAAGAGAAAAGCAGTGCCCTAGAGTCCCTTTCCCTCCTTGGTCTCATTTCTCCTCCTGCAGCCCGGGGCCAGCAGGTCCTTCTGCACGGTCCTGCCTTTCAGTGGCCTTGACAGACCCTTCCCCATGCTTTCAAAGACCGTCTTCCCGGGGTCCAGATATAACTCTACAAAACTCAGTGAGTTTCCTCACCACGCTTTTATCACTATTTAATTTTTTTCTGTTTTTTTTATCACTACTAGAAGCCTTTACGAAGTCATGTAATGTTAACATAAACAGTCTAGGCTTCCATGTGAGGGAAAGCAAGCTTTGTGCCCCTTACATATTTTGCAGGGGAGGGGGAAAATCAATCCGAAAAATGTAAGTAAGTACTTGAAAGCTTCTGGGCAGCTTCCCAATTTCTCAAGCTCCAGGCTCTGCTACAGGGACACATGTGGTAAATAATTGGCCCTAAAGCTCTTGCCAAAGTACTTGCAGGCTCTCTCTTGGCTTTATGGTGTTGGTACTCAAAAGCCTTTTGCTTCAAATGCTCAGCACTAACTGAGTCCCCAGTGGGCTCCAGCCATTTCTTCCCATCGAGAGCTGGTAGCTCTGCTCCTTAGTTTTAATGAACCTCCACTGCCTGATCATAAGCCTGTGTTTTTGGAAGAGGAGAGGTCTCAGTTGAATCAGAAAGAGTCCTGCAAGACACTTGCTGTCAGGATATCAGGAGCTTGGATGGCAACAACCTTTTTCCTATTCTGGGAAAAAAAAAGCTGTTGGACAGCAAGGGTCCAACATCCCGCACCGGACGCAGGTGAGATGCGCAATATCCAGTCCAGGGCAGGCAAAGAGCATTTCTGCACTCCCTCCTCCGCAGGGGCTCCCCTCTGCCCCGTCCCTTACTCTGGCCACCTTCTGCCCGGCTCCGGGAGGATTTTATGGCATGCCCCTGCTCCCAGCACTCTTGCAGTGAGAATGCAATTGTCAGCCAGAGGAAAGGGGAGACGGACGGATAGCAACCCTCCTCACAACTGGAGCAAAAACCCATAAATAGGACCGACACTGTCGACAAAACGCAAATTGCCACCCAACAGCAAGAAAAAGGCAAAGCCGCTGTCCTGCCGAGGCTTTTGGGAACGTCTGCAGGGGCAGGAGGATGGGGCTGAGCACCAGCAACGCATCTGCAAAGCGGGTTCACGAGGCGCCGAGGGTGACCAAAAACCCCCATTGCAGTGGCTGTGCATCACCGCCGCATTTACCCCTGTCCTTCAGAGGCAGGATTTAATGTGAAGGTGAGACGCCACTGCCTCATTTTTGTTGTCCAAGAAGGAGGTTTCTGGTGTTGCAGCAAGCTGTGGTGAAGCCATTTGCAAAGCGAAAAAAAGCCCTGACCTGCATCACCCGGAGCCATTCATCCACCCTCCCCAAAAGCCTCTGTGCAGGTTTTAAGGAGGTGTTTGGAAACACGCACAGAAACGTTTTTAAAAAAAGAAAGAAAAAAAAAATTCTGGTTTTAGACTTCTTGTTTCAGACACCTTAAAAAGATGTCTCAGAACTCTTGTAGCTTGTGCTTAGCTGTCACCCTCCGAAAATCATGCTCCTTAGAAGCAGCTCTCAACGGGCAGGCACCAAAATTCACCTTTAAACCATAGGCTCAACTCAAATTTTTAGGCTTTCTCCAAGTCCCCCCGGCATCAACAGGCTTTTCCACGATGGGGGAAAGTCTTTGCAGCCGCCTCGCTCCCCTGCGGAGCTGGGCACAAAGGGCGCGGGGCAGGGAGCACCGCAGCGGCTGCGCGCCGGGACGCGCGCCGTTACTTACGCGCCATCGCCGTACACTTTGAGGGCGTTGATGCAGGTCTTGTCCCAGCCTTGTCCCTGCAGGAAGGAGCAATCTTCCGTCAGCTCCAGGCTGGGACCACTAAAATGGCTCCCCTCAAATATTTCGATCTTGTAATGCTCGCCATGCTGGGGACAAAGGGATTCGAGTCAACAACAACCAAAAAAAAAAGCAGCGAATTTTTTACCTGGCTTTTATGAGAGAGAGAGGAAGACGGAAGGGTGCTTCGGAAGGGAAACATGAAAAGCAGTCCAACGCCACCACCGCCAGCGCGCACAGAGCACGCACAAACTCGTGCCGCCTCCGAGCACACCTTCCTATAGCTGCCGTGCGTGCGTAAATGTATCGCTCGTGGGCTGCAGCGCGCTCGGGCACACGTAGCCCCTCGCCCGTCTGCAGATCCCCCCAGCCCGCAAACCCTCCATCCCAAATACAGCATCAGCTACAGCCCCCGCTCTCCATGCACTCACACGGCAAAACAGGATCCATACCCGGAACGTAGGGAGATGTCAGCCTATTTATTTCCCTAAGCTAATCTGTATCGCTTCCAGTCCCACGCATAGCCGTGGGTCCCGATGGGAGCGGTGGTGCCTTTCTTTAAGGAAAAAATCAGAGGAAAGAAAAAGAAACCTTCCCAACATCATCGGCTCTGCACAAGAGAGCCGATGATGTTGGGAAAAAAACCCTCCCAAACCTCAGCGGCTCGGCAAAAGCCACGACATAAATTCCTCCGGGGAGATTTCTGCAGCCTATGGCATAGGTACGTGGGGCAGAGCGAGCTGAAAGGGTATTTTTAAGCTAAACTCAAAGAATACCTAAACGCGTTTTTCAAATAAACAACGTCAACGCAACAAACGCTGCTCCGGGGAGCCGCGCCGCAGAAAGGCCTCGAAGCACTCGCTGGCATCCCACAGGGAAAATCGCGGGCCGGGGAGGGAGGAGCACGGCCTTGTGCCGGCCGGGCTCCAGGGCCCGAGGCAGAGCATCCCTCCATGCACGGGCCGCGGCGGTGCCTTGGGAAGGACGATACAGACCTGGAACAGACCCGTTGCTGTGCTGAAAAGCAGCTCCGGGGCCAGCGAGAAACCCCGCCAGCTCCAAGTGGGTTCCTCGTTGCCCTGGGGGGCCTGAGTGATAGGAGAGTCGAACGGAAAGTCCTCACCCAGATTCCTTTTTCTTTGCTACTTTTTAATCTTGCCAATTAAACCTTCCTTGGGGCAGTGTTTTTAAAAGCTTCGTAAGGGTTAGGCTGTCTCGTACGGGGGAAAAAATGGGTTTAGTTTAGGTTACTGGCGCTTTTTTGCAACAGCAGAGAATTCAGCTGGAATTTGCTAGGAGCAGCCCAGCTGCCCCACGGAGCCGGTTCGGAAAGCCCCCGGGCTGCCCGCTCCCCCCCGGGGGTACGAGGAGACCGGGCTGCCGCCGCTCAGACCTGCCTTGGGCAACGACCCTCCTGCTTAATTCCCCCGTGAGTATTTCACAGTGACTCACGCTGGAAAGGAAAAGCCGGTGACACCAGCAGGACCATGCCACCATGAAAAAACACGGGAAACCCCATCCCGTTAAGGCCGCTGCGTTCCACGCTGCGGGAGGAAGGCGATGCGTCTTCTCCCAGCTGGGAGGCATGGGAAACCACGACTCGGCTTTGTGGCCAGTGCAGACCGTTCCAAGGGGTGACAAACCTTCCCTGAGAGACTATTTCCTTCTCAACGGGACGTATTACTTCTAAAAAGTGCAGGTATTTATTACACCTATTCACGGGGCTCCTAAAAATAAAGCCTGACGGCAGCTCCGTCCCACCGATGCTCCAGCCGGGAGAGTGAAACACCAGCGGCACCCACTCACCATCCCGACGGGCCGGCAGGAGCCCAGGTGGTCGCTGCGGCCATTCCAGCGGTAGAAATCGGGGTACTCGCCGTGCTCCAGGACGTACTGCTGCCCTCGGAAGTCGGGGTGATCGAAGCAGACCCAAGCCCCGCTCTGGACGCAGATGGAGTTGACCCGGTTGAGGGAACCTCGGTCCTGGAAGCTGTCGCAGCTAGCCGCCCCTGCCACAGACCTCCAGCTTTCTGCCCGTGAAGCATTTGCCTTCGTAGAAAGTGATCTGGGGGGGAGGAGAAAGGGCCCGCGGTGAGCAGCTGGGGCACGGCCAGACCCCCATTTCGAGCAGATGGAAATCTCTTGCAGATGCATCGTTTTAGAATGGCTTGGTTTTATTTTTAGCTGCTTTCCAGCAAGAGGAGCACGGCATCACTGGCATTTTTTCCTAAGAACCGTATTTGTTTTTCTGGGAACGCAGCGCATCCCGCATTTACGGCACTTCTCACCACCTCGTGTTTGCTCACACATATTTCCAGCA
>NW_010514530.1:25038-37569 GCF_000687285.1 Phaethon lepturus
GAATGTTTAAACAGGAAACTCCACTCCCGAAACGCAGCTCCTTCTGCCGGCACCCTCCCCGTCCCTGCTACCGAATTTGCTCCCAGTATCATCCCTCACGTCGCATCCTCCAGGACATTATCCTAACCTACTCCTTCAACCCGGAGGATGCTCGGGCTCTCCGGCCCCAGGCTGAAAGGGAAGCGGTTGGGTTGTTACTTACTTTTCCTGAGTATTGAGACATTTTCTGCTGGCTGCTATCCAAGACCGAAAGCGGGAGCCGAACCAAAACCGCGATGGACAGAAACGTTCGACACCCTGCTATATAGCGGCCGGAGCGGGGGGGACGGGGCTGGTGTCGCGAGGGCTTTTTAACAAAGCAGCGGGAACCGGGGGCTTTACGCTTTCCTGCTTCGTAGGCAGAACCGTCGGTAACGGGGCCTGCTGAGTCCGGGGTTTTGATTTCGGGCAGATGATCTGACAAAAGATTTGCTTGGCAGGGCTTTGGTCAATTAGCGGTGCACATTTGCTGCTCCTTTTTGAAGGACCTTTTTTTTCTTTCCTTTTCATTTCTTTTTTTTCTCCCCCTACCCCTTTTCCCCCTATTTTTCCTTTTCTCTTTTTTCTCTTTTTTCTCTTTTTTTCTTAGAACAGACGAGAAGCAAATAAGGAAACGGCAGCATCTCCAAGCATGGCACATAGTTTCTCCACGTTGAGTTTGCTTCCGTTCGCTCTCAGGCTGCTGCTTTTCCCCAGCTTCTTGCCCATTGCAGCGTGGCAGCTGAAAGCAAGCGTCCTTGGAAGACTCCTCACCAATAATACACTGCACTCCATCCGTCCAAGCAATGGATTCTTGTTCAATCTTTGAACCACCTTAAATGGCGTCTCTGAAAGCCAAGGACCCAACCCCCTTCGAAGTGCAAAGGTTGGGCTCACAGACCCACCGATGGTATTCACAAGAGTCGTTTTTATGAATGTTTTGATCTTTCAGCGCTGAAGCACTGAGACACAGATATAAGTAAGAATTAGGGGGATTTTTAAGCCATACCACTGACCATAAAGTAATATTTCTGATCGAGCTGCAATTACTGTTTCACTGCTGTAGACCCTCAGAGTCTGGAAACCCAAACACCAGCAGAAGGGAAGCGGCTCCATATTCCCCTCTTTTGTGTTATAAGAGCATCCAGAGACTTTAACTGTCTTATTCTCAGGACAAATCACAAGGAAAGCCCCAGCCCATAAATGCTGTCAGTTTATATTTATGAGCCAGGCTAGGAAGAAGGAAGAAGGCAAATGCATGGGGATGGCCCATGGACCAGCATGCAGAGATGTACCAGGACACCATGTTAAAAGCAGATTTGTCTTTTATGCTATTTAGTAGCTCTGGAAGAAACCTCACACCTGGCTCCTACTCATCAAACCCTCCTTTCCGTCACCCGCGGGGCCCCTGTTGCCTCCCGCCCGCTGCCGCCGCGCTGCTCCCCAGACCGTCAGGCACATGCTTTGAATCCGAACCCTAAAAAATCATTTCTTGGCAGGTTGTTCCCATCGCACGCATGCCAGCAACCTCACTTGGCAACCCTGCTCTGCTGCCTTTGTTCACCGCTTCATTTCAAGATTAAAGACCATTTCGGAAGAAAGAATGTCATTATTAAGGCTTAAACATATGCCGCCCTTTCAATTAAGATGTAAAAGTTAATAAGTGCGTGTGCGTGCACACGTAGGCTGAGCTGGAAGATGTCGCGTTGACTGGGATGTGCTGGAGGAGGAAGGAGGGAGGTGGCACGTTGCGTTTGGAGAAGAAACGCATCCTTCAGCTGATGCAAGGTAAGCCTGCCCCAGCATCGCAGAAACACTGTTTGCATTCACATATTCTGATGGGAGGCAGGAAATAATGAAGAAAAGCCTCATCTAATTAAAAAAACCTACCCAAAACCCTCATTGAAATGCTGGTGTTATTTTCAAGGTGCTAAATTAATCACCAGATGGTGTGAGAAAAGTAACAGCACATGGAAAGTCCCACTTAGAAGAGCGGCAGCCACGGTGGGGAGCATTAGCGGCATCCCCCAAAACCAGCTCTTCCCCATGGCCTTGCACTTGGTGCCCTGGGAGGGAAGGAGGAGATGTGTGCCTCTTCTGAGTCATGGCGGGGAGCACCAGGGTGATGAGGTAGCCCATCATTGGCATTGGGACCCAACTCTCTCATCCACTGGGGTTACAGTGGCTCCTGTGCTCTTTGCATTGGCCATGAGCTGTTTGGTGCCTGGAGAGGAAGACCCACAACATGAATGACAAACTGGCCCTAAAGTACCCAGTAAAGCAAATATTACCGCAGGAGGAGGTTTTTATGGAACCACAAAAGCTGGGCTTCCTCCAGCTTTGTCTCATGATGGGATTTTCCTGTTTCTCCTAAGGTGTGAGCTTTAATTAAGTCTGCAGGAACTTGAAGTATTTGGGACTTGTGCCGGGCTACTAGATCTGTTAGAAGTTGTCCAGCAGGTTTGAAAGCTATTTTAGGAGAGATGGAAAGAGGGTGTGACAGCTTTATTCTCATTTCTTTGAGAAACCACAGAAGATGAAGATGTGAAACAACAATGGACCCATCTCTAGAAAAAAAGGAAAATGATGGGAAAAAAAGAATACAGAAGAATGGCAAATCAGAATTCCTGGAAAAACCCTCTTAATTCCTTGACAAGGATGGAAAGACTGCGGCTACTATCAAGCTTTTGGGCACGCAATGCTGGGGCAGACCTTGCCGCCTGCTCGTGCTCAGGTGCAGGATCACATCCGATCACGGTGCCCCACGCTAACAGGATCACGGGCAGCCCTCCTCTTCTGCGGCTGTTTAAAGGGTGAAGCATTTGCATCATGAACTTAAAAGTTGAGTGTTTGTCTTTAACAGACAAAACCCAAAACTCCAAAACTTTTTGCACATCTT
This sequence comes from Phaethon lepturus, assembly GCF_000687285.1. Classification (NCBI taxonomy): domain Eukaryota; kingdom Metazoa; phylum Chordata; class Aves; order Phaethontiformes; family Phaethontidae; genus Phaethon; species Phaethon lepturus. Next base: position 27,956 of record NW_010514530.1, read on the forward strand.
GGTTTAGAGAGAGTGAGAAATCGGGCTCGATGTCTGCAGGGGTGGGTCCAGGCTGTGCCAACCCTGCCTGCCTTGGCTGCCACGGGCCCAACAAGCAAGGCAGCTGGAGCCATTTTGCTCAAAGTCCAGGGCAGAACCAGGGGTGAGAAAACCGAACGCCCCAACCACGCAAGATGGCCAAAGTTGATTTCAGGTCCATTGTAACCCTGCAGCTGCATCCCCGACAAACCAGGGTGGGAAGGACTCAACGCCGCAGGACACTGTTGGTGCCAACACCAGTCACAGAGATAGACCCAGCCATGCTCAAAACCAGAACTCAACCATCCAGCACCAAAACACCCTGCCTGGGTAATTATCATGGCTCCAGCCGCTGTCCCGCTCTCCTCCTCGCATCCCACCTACACGCAGGATCCAGGTACAGCTCTTGCCCTCTTACAAAGACATTCCCATTACATGCCAAGGGGTTGTGAGCAAGGTGATGTCGGCATAAATAAGCCCAGGCTGGGTGGTCTTTGAAACGCAGACATGAGATGCCACCACCTCTTTCCACAGGGTGTTATATAGGATTTATGGGGGTGATTTTTCCATGCAGCTCAGCAGACGCTGGCCATCGCATACATCCGGCACAGCGATACGCCTCGCAATAATCTGCGGTGCTACGTGGTGCTGGCAGAAGGATGCTGCCGAACTACCCGAGTTACGGTAGGAAGACGCCAAACTCGCTCCTTCTCTGACGCAGACATTTCCTCAAGAGAGCAGGGCGTGATTCCCGGAGGTGAATCTTTGGGAATGACCTCGCTAATGCTAACAGGAGTATTTCTTAGCAGAGGCTGAGCAGGATTCGCATTCTGCTCAGAGGTGCCTACTACGGCCAGTAAAACCCCAGGCAAATAATAATTAAGTGAGCAACAGCCAAGGAGTTGCACCACATCCTCTGAAAGGGCCACGCTCCAGCTGCTGGAGGAGCTTTTAGCATTTGCAAAGCAGAGTAAGACATGGCATAGGATACATCTGTATCTCAGAGCTTTGGAAAGGCCATCTTGCTTTAAAAAGCTCACAGATTTCTTCACATACCTTAGTACGAGATAATTCTAGCTATGGAACAACCATGGGTCTAGCTCCTTCCAATGGAAAATTTTTTGGCTCACTGCTGAAAAGGATGAGCCCATCTTGTAGGCCACTTCCGAGCAGCAACAGACCTCAGAAGGAGAAACCATCCTTATGACTCATGGGAGAGTTTCTCTATTAAATCCCCTTTGCCCCACTAAGACCTAGCCCACCTCACGCCAGTTGCCAAAGCACTAATTTCTGCTGGTGATTAACCCATTCCCAGCACATGTTGTCTCTCAGAGCTGTTGGGGAGGCTGGTTACACTAACTGCAGGACATCTCTACAAAAAGCAGAGAAAGGAGCTTCCAACACATCTCTCCACTGGTAGAATACATGATCTGTTGCTAGAAAGGGTAATCAGCTGCCAGGCGATGGTCTTGGCCTCAACTTCTTCTCAGACACACCAAGAAAAAGAGTCTATGCAACATCTCTACCAAGAGTGACCACCCCACTCCCTCACCCACCACCCATCCTCTGTCACACAACACCTCACAGCACCCCATGGCAAGTACAGACTCCAAAAAAACCTCCTCATGCCTGAGCAAATCCTGTCACAGAATGATGGTTCAGACCTGGCAAGGTTCCTGCTAGGAAAAATAGTTCCTCACCTTGGAGTTGGGACCTGCTGGTCAGGTTTAGCCAAATATTTATTAGCAGCATTGCAGAGATGGTATCAAAAAAAGTCTGCAAAAGCTTGTTTTTGGTAATAGTCTGCCAAGGAATCGGTATTAGTGCAGCTCATCACATAGCAAGCATCTGACTGAGATGGGACTTTGACTTAATTTTGGAAAACATCAGAAAGCCCAAGGTTTTGGGTGAAATACTTTCAAGTTTCATCTTATTTCAAGAAGGAAATGTTCCAGTGGAGAAACCTAAGGACACCTAAGAAAAAGCTGGATACTGAGGACACTCATACACTCAGACCTAGTTTAGCCACGATTTTGCCATGCCTGTAACGAGCTGAAGGTGACTGTGCAAATGTTCTCACTCCCCCTCCCCAGTTGTCAAAGGGGAGTAATTTTGACCTTACTAGATGAGGCTGTGAAGGTTAGTCAGCATCAGTGAAATGCTCTGACGATGAGCAGTACCGATTACATAAGGACTAATTAGAACCTGTTGATTTCCTTCTTGAGAGGCTACCGCACAGCAGCGCTAATTAGCGGGCTAAGCCCAGCAAGCCCGGGTGCACCGTCACCACCTGCACCGCGCTCGTACCGCGCTGCACAGCAGCCTGCGACGTCTGCCCGGGGCAGCAGCGCAAAGTCTTTAGTAGCAGAGGTGTAAGGCTGCACATTTCTTTTAAAGAAGGTGAAAAAACAAAATGCGCACCATGACAGAGGCTACCCTCCTCATTTCGGGCTCCAAAGGCAACGGTTACAAGCTGGGATAGCCCTGGCTGGGGCGTTATGCTCACCCCTGCCAGAAACAAGGGTAACTGCAAGAGAGATGCCTGCTGGCCCTGTTCACTTCCAGGGTGCGAGTTTGGATGTAGAAACTTCTCTGTAGAAAGGAGCCAGAAAATGGGAAGCCTGAAGCCTCCACCGTTGCCTCCAATGCTGCGAGAACGTCCTCAGCAAAGTCCAGTTTGAGCCCACTCTGCTCTGCCCTCGGCTGAAGAATGACATAAGGCTGCCTGGTCCAGACTCTACAATACAGCTGCAATACAGACACAAGGGAGCAGTAAAAACACTTTTCCAGCTTTTTTCTTCTCCAGTGTGCACTCACCAACCCTTTAGAGTAGCTGGGAAGAAGCGCTGGGCAGATGACTCCGCAGACCGCCTCCAAGCCCTCCCCGTTGCGGAGCTGATCAGGCAGGGATAAACTTTGCTATGCAGAAACAAGAACAACAGCAGAGAGAAGGATCACGTCTCCACTTTCTGCCTGCAGTCCATCCTCCACTTGCTGAGCTCCACCTGCCCCACCGCTGCGCTCGGCCTCAGCACTTCCGTGCGTGGCAGGCTGGGAGACGGGCAGCTCAGCCTCTTGGGCTCAGCATCCTGAGAGAATACTCACGCAGCAAAGCAAGGAGTTGGACAGGAGCACAACCAAGGCAGGAGTCATTTCCAGAACAGCACATTTTAAATCCACGCAAGTCAATGGGAATTTAACTTGATTTACAGCAGTTAAATTTTTCTCATTTCCTCAACAGGAAAAAGATTTTTGCACTTTCACCTCTGCCAGTGATCATCCCTTAAGAACAAGGCTGGGCCCTGTTAAGTGTATACCAATTTTTTCCTAGCCTAGGCCAGAGGACTTATTTCCTTCGTGACTTACCTTTTAATCCGTGTACCATTTACCACAATCCTCCCGAAACCTCCGAAGGATTAGGGCAGCTGCCAGACAAAGCTGTATAAATTCATCAATTCCAGGCAAGCAGCAGTTTGCTAGATAACGATTCCTTGCTTCTGTGCATAACACGAGGCTTCCAAGACTGCCCACCACCCCATTTTAGGGCTCTCACGGCAAAGAACCCAACCTGTGCCAGCTCTTAAGGAAGCACGAGGCTGCCCCAGCCTCTAGGGTGCCGTCCCGAGAAGTCGGCTGAAATCTCTGTACAGCAAAAGGACAGGCAGTTCACTGATCACACTCGACTACGCATTTCATTAAAACTGCAAGACTATTGCACATGGCTGGTCTTTAGATCTTATTAGCAGAGAAAGCCTTGGACAAGTGGAATAATTTACATTTCTTACTGGATGAGCCAGTGACAGGAGAAAGGAAACAACATACGTTGATGAATGCAATTCTTCAGCTATTACAGAAAACACAAGAGCAGCACATGCTCCTCAGTCCTGAGCACATGAAATCGTGGAAATTCCCATTGCAAATCATCAAGAGAACCTGCACAGGCCTTTAAGCCCTGCTGAAAAACCTCATCCCTGGAAAGTAGGGCCTTGATTATCCCAGGACTATCAAGTTGTACATTTCCTCATCCATCCCCGCTAAAGCCTTAGCAGCCGGCATGCTTCAAGCACCAATGCAGCAGCTATTTCAGGCTTTAGATTGATCACCAGTACATGTGACCACTATTTTACAAAAAAAAAAAAATTGAGTAAATGTAGTCTTTGAGGTTTCTGGTATTCCACAACTTCTACCTTTTGATGTAGACCACATGACATTGCATCCATGATGCGAAGCCAATGACTCTGGCCACGTAACAAACCACCTACCACCTCATGATTAGGCAACGAAGGATACTACCGAACAGATGCGTATCGTCCCAAGTTCCACAGAAGTCCATTTTGTGACTCCTTAGCAACTTCATTATCAGCCAAACTACCCTCGTTCCAGCGTTGCAGGTTCTTGTGAAGGAAACCTACTCCACAGCCCCACATCAGTCTGGTTCTGAAATGAAAGCATGTACCGGTTTCCCAGAACACGCACTCCAACTTTGCTGAGCTTCCATGATCTATCACGTGTGACCATCATCCTGATAGAGATGCTGTATTTGGCACAAGGTATCAGAATTCAGATAGACAAGCAAGCTTACAGAAACTTTGGGAATACCCTAAATGGAAGAAAAAAGGCAACTTTTTTGCCAAGAAGCTAGTTAATCCCTTGCTGACCAAAGAAAACATCAAGTTTTTCTACATACACTGTTAATTGAGGGATTTAGACAATCTTCTATGTAATATGAGGGAACCACTGCACAAGAAATGAAGAGATGAGACATGCTGAATTTCTAGCTTTTAGCACAGACCAAAATGCAAAAGTTAATTCTGACTGCAAAAACATTCCAAGTTTCCCTTCCAATTTACTCCTGCTGGAAATAAATGCATGAGAAACACTTCATTTAATTAACTGTTCCCCAAATCAGCCTCATGTTTTTGGTGGTGTTGTTTTGGGGTTTGTTTCATTTTTGTTTCAATACAAAGTAGGCCAACTGCACATTTTTTTTAAATATATAGTTGCAATAGTTTGTTTCCAGATGTAAGAGATTAGAGACTTGTTGAGGAAAAACTTGCAACTGGTATGGGGAAGCTGCTAGAGCTGCACTGGGACCCCGACATTGTGAAGGGCCAAGTGCCAGGACACCACTCGCCTCCGCCAGAGCTGCCCAGATGCAGAAGTACAGAAATGCACGATAAACAATCCACATCAATTTGTTCAGGACGTGCAATTCATTTGAAATGACATTTTTGTTTTCTTAGCAAGACTACGGTTGTGACCTGGATAAATCCATTCCATCCTGAAAGCGATCCTAGTTACAAGTCCATGTGAACCGTCTGTAGCGCGGGTGTGTACCGGCCCGTTACTTGGGCCAGATCTGCATGTATTTTACTCTGTAACTCTTAGTTACAGAGGAGAAATACCGCGCAGGTTGTCTGACTGAAAACCCAAGCCTTCCCTTCCAAATCAAAGGCGTCACTTGTGCCTCCCTCCCATGAACACAGGGGAACACTTCCCAGGCACAAAGCAGAGCTGAGCTGCTTGGCCAGCCTGGAGTTCTAGTAGCAAAAATGGTTCGGATGGCTCACAACTTCCCAAGCAACAGTCAAACAATCCACTGGCTCCAAGGATCTCACACCTCCCTCTTAAGGTCAGCAGGTGAGTATTTTTCACAAAAAAATGCTGATATGGAGTAATCAACCAAAAATTATAAACAGAACATTTAAGGTTTGCAGCTATTTTATTTACAAGTATACATTTAACACAAAGAAACACTGATATCCAAGCCTAGTTAATAGTAGTGTAACAATATGCATCATTTTGATGATTATTCTAACCAACAAACTACACTGAAAAATTAATGCCAGTAAAATTCTTGGTCATAATATTAAGAAATACAATATATAAATTGAAAATATGATTGCTTAAAATTTGAAAATGGAAGTGAAGCCATTTGCACAGGAGTCAGAGTTTAACATAATCTGAAGGGAAAGGCTCCAAACCAACTGTTTATCTTTCAGGTTAACAGAAGGAGGAAAAAAAAAAAAAAAAAAAAGAAGCATAGTTTATCCTTAAAGATAATGGGCAGTTTTGCTTCTTCAGGTAGAATGTATTCCCAGTGTTTTCAGGTTTTGCAGTGGAATTACATTACTGAGCATGAAGACTTCCCTTGCGAAGCTGCCCCATCGATTTTTTCTGCCTCCAAAATTATCCTCTTAAAAACATCAACCGCAGTCTGCAAAGAGAGAGTACAAGGTTAGTAGGTAAGAAGAAACTGCCCACTCACTGAAAAATTAATAGTAAAGCAATGTTAGCATTTTTACTGGCTACACCGACAGATAAATGCACATCCAACACTTACTCCAAAATCAAAGAGGGAAAATATGGTAATTTCAGTTTCGAAGACAACCTTTTGGGAGAAGTATAACTCCCTTCTCCACAGCAATCCTCAACTATTTTCTCTATCACTGCAGCGAGGGCAAGTTTAAACTAAGCCATACTCACAACAGAGCTAATAACTATAATTCAGATTTTAAATAGTAAGGTTGTGCTGAGTGACTGACAGCATTGAGGATTTTGATGCTGTGCTGCTCCAGAGAACAAACCAATTCATCTCCTCTAAGTAATCTTCAAGATTCCAAGTAATTACAGAAGGCAGCAGCTTTTTCAGCTCTAAACACTAACTTTGCACAGCTCAGTATGAGGGTTACTTAAATATTCTTGATTTTCTCATCTCACCTATCGTAAGACCAGTATTAGACACGGTGCAAGAACAGAAGGGGAAAACACGAGCCAGACCAGCCGCTGCCTAATATTAAGTGGTATCCTTTGATCAAGTCCTTCTGAGAGAAAGGGGGTTTATATTTTAAACAGCTGAACTACAGGCTAGCCATGGCTAACATGGCCAGGCTCAAACAAACATCCCAGCTTACTGTATGGGACACAGAGGACTGTATCAGAGTCCTCTGCGTAATCTCGAGCCACACAAGTGCTACAGAACCCTCGCTCCTTGAGCGGAATGCAGCAAGTGCTCTCAGAGCAGGAGTCGCTCCCTCTGCTTTCAACTCCGCTTGGTCTACGCCAAACCTCCTCCCACCACACTGAGCATCAAGCAGTCTGGGGAAAAGGCTCTCCCCTACCGAAACTCCAGGTGATGACACGGGGTGCAGGGGCTCAGAAGGGCGATACTTCCCCAGACACACGCATGCTGGTGAGTGCAAGTTAAAAAACTTGGGATGGAAAGACACAACTTCCCATGAAAATAAGTTTAACTGGAGCAGAGACACTAAGAAAGGATGTCAGACCACTTGAGCGATTCAGGATATTCTATGGAAGAGTTCCATTAAGCATATGGTGGGGTTTTGTTAGTTTGTTTTTAAGGATACTGAAAATGGGAAGAGTGAGGTGTCTGGGACAACATCGTGAATGCTACTTGTAGTAAATACCTTGCACTGTTAATCCGGTATTTTCAGGATTCACTCAGCTTTAAGGGTTTCAAAATTGTACGCTAGCCTCCATCAGAACACACAGAAACTACAACTGCAACATGCAACATCTGAGATTGCCTAGAAGCAATTTAATAAATCTGTACTACAGCCAAGGACAATTCTAAAGAGCTTCTCTTCTCTCTGGTGTTTTCACGCTGAAGATTCACCATATGATCAGTACTTCAGCATGCGAATCTTCAACTTGGAAATAATCTCCTGGTATCTCAGACATGACATTTTAAGTATATCTAACCCCTAACCATCCGCTTCACGAATTCCAAGCATACACTCCTTAAGAAGGAAAGTATATTCATTATATAAAAGCAGTTATATTACAAAAGAAGACAAGGGAGTTTTGTTGGTGTTAATCATCAGGCTGAAGAATGCCCTGTGATTTATGACTATGTGTTCTGACCTGACAGACGTTTTTTCACCTCCACAAGGTGTAATTATTAACTGGATCACTTCCAAATTAATCCCACTGACTGAAGTAGCCCCACAATAATCTTAAGATTAGACTGAATTTTAAAGTTTCCCTTATTTATACTGTTTGTGCACAGTACTATCTCTGGAACTATTTAAAATACTTAATCAACCAGAAATAAGAGTATTCCACTGTATAATGGGAGTTTCCCTGCAATCCCAATAGAACCTGGCAGAAGTGGCTCATTAGTCCAGTAATGATAAAACACGTTTCCTGGGCAAATTAGACTCTAGGAGAACCATGGTCAGGACTGCAGTTGCTACCAAACTGGTTCCACTAATGAAGAGCTTCCCTTAATCAAACCTTAGTGATATACTGATTTACAAATATGTGGTGCCAATGTTTCCTTACTTAAGAGTTGAAATTTTCAATGGTTTAATTTTAATGCACAAGTTCTTTATACCCCTACTTCAAAGCATCCATTAAAAAACCTCCACAATTATTCTGTTAACCAAGCAGCTGTACATTCTCTGTCAAAGATGTGCTGTTTGAAACACTAGGACATAGGAGCTCACAGGGCTTGTTAATTCATTTTACAGAAACATGTATTCACCAAGAAGGTTTAATCGCTGTCCTACAGTTAACCCTCAGGAATTTGTAATTCAGCCCAAATATGCTGAAGAATTTTAGAACGAGCTTTTAAACAAGGCAGGAAGCTGTGTTTTGTGACAAGGAATAAAGAACGCTGCCAGACTTTATATGCATCTGTCTCTATATGGCCCAACTGCAGAATGTGGGTCACACCTAGCCTACAGAAAGCCATCTGGCTTTCTTCTACCCTTCTCCCCTGAGGAAACAAAATAGATGTCTGCCTGGGCAACGCACGCTGCCTACAGAGCTTCACACCATGCAAGAGACACCAGAAGCTCAACCACTTCTGCAGACGTGCCCCGTGGTGTGCGCGGGACAGCCAGCTCTGGAGGGACCAGCTCTGCACGAGCAGGGAGTCAGGAACACGCTGCCAGGAGCCAGCGCAGGAAGGTGCAAACACCCAAACTCAGCTCCTCCTTCGGCACGTTGTATTTTTCAACTATGCAACTGTTTTGTTTTTTTTTTTTTTTATTTCTAAGAGGAAATTCTCAACTCCTCATACTACTGGTTTATCTTGGCCCAGAGCTGGGTAAAGGAACTTAAAAGAATAGTCAGGTAAGGAAGAGATGTTTTTCTCTCCCAATCCCTTGCCAGTCCAAACACACTCCCAGGTAAATAGGTCAGACCCCTCCAGGTGGCTAAGATCCCAAACCGCTCTGAAGCATGTACCAAGCACTGCATCTTCTTGAGCTTGATGATGAAGCTACCCTTGAAAAAGCAGCGATGCCCAAGCAATTCCTTTTTAAGGGAGCTCTGTTTTGGCATGAAGTAGTGTATCGGGTTTGCCTGGCAAGGTTTGGTAGTGGGGGGGTGCTGCAGGGGTGGCTTCTGTGAGAAGCTGCCAGACGCTTCCCTTGTGTCCGGCAGAGCCAGTGCCGCCGGCTAAAAGATGGACCCACCACTGGCCAAGGCCGAGCCCATCAGCGACGGTGGCAGCGCTGGTGAGAGAACAGAGCTAAGAAGGGGGAAAAAAAGCCTTAAAAACAGCAATTGCAGCTGGACAGAGGAGTGAGAATGTGTGAGAGGGGCAGGAGGGCTCCAGGCGCCGGAGC
>NW_010514531.1:0-1885 GCF_000687285.1 Phaethon lepturus
TCGGCCATCCAGCCAGTTCTTCACCCAGCGACGAGTAGACCTGTCTAAGCCATCAGCCACCGGTTTCCCTAGCAGAATGCTTTGGGAAATGCTGTCAAAGGCTTTACTAAAGTTCGGGTAGACAACATCCACAGCCTTTCCCTTATCCACTAGGCAGGTCACCTGATCATAGAAGGAGATCAAGTTGGTCAAGCAGGACCTGCCTTTCATGAAGCCGTGCTGGCTGGGCCTGATCCCTTGGTTGTCCTGCAACATGCACCGTAAGCACTCTCAAGATGAACCTCTCCATCATCTTCCCCAGTACGGAGGTCAGGCTGACAGGCCTGTAGTTCCCGGGATCCTCCTTCTGGACTTTCTTGTAGATGGCACATTGCCACATTGGCAAGCCTCCAGTCTTCTGGGACCTCCCCTGTTAACCAGGACTGATGATAAATGATGGAGACTGGCTTGGCAAGCTCTTCCACCAGGTCCCTCGGTACTCTCGGGTGGATCCCATCAGGCCCCATAGACTTGGGTGTCCAAGTGGCTTAGAAGGTTCTTACCTGTTTCCTGCTGGTCATAAGCAGACAGGCAGTACAGGCAGACAGACTCCACAACCTCTCTGTTTCAGAATGTTTGTCTACACTCACGGTGAAAAATATTGTACTTCTTTCTAGTCTGAACTTTCCATGCTCCAGCTTGTGTCTCTTGCTTTTCATCTATTAATGTACACTTCTGAAAAGAGTTTGGCTCTGCCTTCTCTGTATCCTCTCATGAAGAACTTGAAGGTCAAAGAAAGCATATCCACTAATGTACATGACTGGCAGACTGGTAACAATGAATGAGGAGAAGGCTGAGGTACTCAAAGACTTCTTTGCCTCAGTCTTCACTGACGATCTCTCTTCCCACACCTCTCGAGAGGATGGAATGCAAGACAGAGGCTGGGGGAGCAAAGTTCCTCCCACTGTAAGAGGAGACCAGGTTCATGACCATCTGAGGAACCTGAACATACGTAAGTCTATGGGACCTGATGAGATGCATCCCAGAGTGAACTGGCTGATGTAGTTGCCAAGCCACTCCCCATGATATTTGAAAAGTCATGGCAGTCAGGTGAAGACCCTGGTGACTGGAAAAGGAAACATTGCACCCATTTTTAAAAATGGTAGGAAAGAGGACCCTGGGAACTACTGACCTGTCAGCCTCACCTCTGTGCCTGGGAAGATCATGGAACAGATCCGCCTAGAAGCTACATTAAGGCACATGGAGGACAGAGAGGGGATTTGAGACAATCACCCAAGCCGGCATCCCCTTGACCAAGGGCAAATCCTGCCTGACCAACCTAGTGGCCTTCTTTGATAGAGTAACCACATCAGTGGACAGGGAAGAGCTACTGATGTCAACTATCTGGACTTCTGTGAGGACTTTGACATGGTCTCCCACAACATCCTTCTCCCTAAATTGGAGAGAGGTGGATTTGATGGGTGGCCTGTTGGGATGAGGAATTGGTTGGGTGGTCACATCCAGAGGGTAGTGGTCAATGGCTCAATATGCAGCTGGAGATCAGTGACAAGTGGTGTCCCTCAGGGGTCTGTACTGGGATCAGTACTGTTTAATAGCTTCATCAGTGACAGAGACAGTGGGATCAAGTGCACCCTCAGCAAGTTTGCAGACAACACCAAGCTGAGTGATGCAGTTGACATGCCTGAGGGATGGGATGTCATCTAGAGGGACCTGGATAAGCTTGAGGAACAGGCCCATGTGAACCTCATGAGGTTTAACAAGGCCAAGTGCAGGGTCCTGCACCTGGGTCAGGGCAATGCTTGGTATCAGTACAGGCTGGGGGATGAAGGATTTGAGAGCAGCCTTGCCAAGAAAGACTTGAGGGTACTGATGGATGAAAAGCTGG
>NW_010514532.1:0-983 GCF_000687285.1 Phaethon lepturus
CGGTGGTTTCGCAGCACCCACTGAGAGCAGTGACGCGCCTCTGCCTTGCAGCGCAGCCATGAGCGCGGGTTCGATTGAGCAAGAGCCGTCGCGCAAGCTGGCCTGCTGCGGGGTGCCCCTCATCACCGAGGACATGCAGTCCCTGGCCATCCGCACCCTCTCGGGCACCGACATCAGCAAGCACTACGACCTCATCCGCGAGCTCGGCAAGGGCACCTACGGCAAGGTGGACCTGGTGTCCCACAAAAGCACAGGTGAGGGGAGCGGGGGGGGTGAGGGACGCGGCCGCGCTGGGAGCAAGGTGCCCGGCATGTCCCAACCGTGCCCCGGGCTCATCCCCATCCCCTGCCTACCGCAGGCACCAAGATGGCCCTGAAGTTCGTCAACAAGAGCAAGACGAAGTTGAAGAACTTCCTGCGGGAGTTCAGCATCACCAACACGCTCTCCTCCAGCCCCTTCATCATCAAGGTCTTTGACGTGGTCTTCGAGACTGAGGACTGCTACGTCTTCGCTCAGGAGTATGCCCCCGGCGGGGACCTCTTCGACATCATCCCGCCACAGGTGGGAGACCCCATGGGAGCCTTGTTTGGGGTGTGGGGGCTCAGTATCTCCAGGGTGCTGAGCAAAGCTGCCGCTGTGCTTCGGTGGCCACGTGGGAGGGGGCCCCATGTGCAGGGGCCGGGCATCCCTGTACGGGTCCTACAAGCAAGTCTGGGACCCGTCACCCATCTCCTGGGATGGCCTAAGACCCATCACCTGTCCCTAGAGTGGTCTGGGACTCACCAACCTTCCCCTGGGGAGCCTGAGACCCATCACCCATCCTTAGGATGATCTGGAACTCCTCACCCATCCCTAGGGTGGCCTGGAACCCATCACCCATCCCTAGGGGGGCCTTGGATCCATCACCCATCCCTTGGGCAACCTCAGATCCAACACCCATCCCCTGGAAGTCCTGAGACCCATCACCCGTCCCTAGGGTGGCC
>NW_010514532.1:1076-1362 GCF_000687285.1 Phaethon lepturus
CAGAGACCGCCCCAGATAAAAGCAGCCCTGACCGTGCTGGATGTGTAGCGACATACCAACATGGGGGTCCCTGAGCTGGGTGGGATCACCACGGGGTTCGGTGGCGGGTGGCTGACGCCGTGTCCCCGCGCCCGCAGGTGGGGCTCCCCGAGGAGCTGGTGAAGCGCTGCGTGCAGCAGCTGGGCCTGGCCCTCGACTACATGCACAGCAAGAGCCTGGTGCACCGGGACATCAAACCGGAGAACGTCCTGCTCTTCGACCGCGACTGCCGCCGCGTCAAACTGGC
>NW_010514533.1:0-2983 GCF_000687285.1 Phaethon lepturus
TGCGGCTTCCTGCAGCCGGGCCGAAGCCGCCCTGATGGGGCAGAAATGAGCCTTCCCAGGGGGCTAAAGCGGAGGAGGCATCTCGTGCGGGAATGGAGGAAGCGTGTGCGTGTGGGGGCCGGGGAAGCTCGAGAGCTGCGTTCCCCGTCTCTGCAGCGGACAGATGCGGTTGTCTCAGCTGTGTGGAGCTGACCCCGTGCAGAAGGGATCCAGAGCCTTAGTCTCCTCTGGGAAAACTGGGCAAAAATTGCAGTGGGAACATTGTTAAACATGCATCTGTTTGGTTTGGTTGTCCCTAATGACTCATGTCATGAGGTTATTTGAATTCTCTCCGTAGCTTCTTTGAAGACCTAGAGAAGCGACACCAGGAAAACCTCCTCATTCCTGACATCGGTGACATAGTGGAAGAACACGCCTTGAACCACTTCAGTCCTTACGTCAGCTACTGCTCCAACGAAGTCTACCAGCAGAGGACACTTCAGAAGCTGTTGTGAGTACCGCTGTGCGCCCAGGCCTTGGGCTTGCAAAGGAGTTGCCTGCAAGGGGTCTCGGGGCTACAGGGACGCTAGCTGGCTGCGGGCTGGACCCTGACCTGCACGCGGCTGCCTCAGCCTGCAGTTGTTTCCTTTTCCCTAAGGAAGGCTGTCTCCTTTCCGAGCAGAGCTCAGCTTCTACACCTCAGTGTGTCTGTGTCGGGTGATTAGGATGTGATTTGTGCTGTAGGAAGGGTGAAGGACAGGGATATGTGGAGGTAATGATGGTCAGATGGGTCTTGCCAAGGTCAATAACACGTATGGGGTGTGCTAGGACACGTACGGAGATCATACTGGTGGTACGGGTCAAGCTTGTGTCCACCATTGGTATGTCTACGGCTTTACCCGCCTTCTGGTGGCCTCAACATCTCTAGGTGTTTTTCCACCACCTGCTAACAGATCAGTCCATTTTCCACCCCGGGTCCGCGCTCCGAGCTCCGCAGGCTGCCGTTGAGCACCAGAGGCAGTGCCGTCACTGCACTGTGTTTCTCACACACGTTCTTGATAACTGAAGAACAGAGTTAATGGAGCTTTCTTGTCCCGTTCCAGAGCCACAAACCCCTTATTTAAAGAGACCTTGAAACAAATTGAAAGGAAACCAGAATGTGGAGGCCTGCCAATGATATCATTTCTCATTCTCCCTATGCAGAGAGTAACACGGCTTCCTCTGCTGTTAGACGTAAGTAAGTCACACGGTGGCATTGCTTGGCACCTCCGAAGAGGTGACTGTGTTATTCCCTTCCTCGGTTTGCTGAGCCCGGGACAGCCTTCTGCTTGGACTTCCCAAGGCTGGGATGCCCGAGCCTGTATTCAGGATTTAGATCCAGAGCGATCTGCTGCTTGTGGGTGTCGGATATGCCCCTTAAAGCTTTGTGAATGACGCTTTGCGTCTCGGCGCCGTCCACCTGAGTGACATGAGGTTCTTCTGTGCCCCATCCTGCATCTGGATACCCAGGGTGGGGTGGCACAAGCGTCCCGTTCGATGAACGGTTGGGTGGCCCAGGAAGGGAAAGCAGGTCTTGCACAAGGTTCATTGAAATCCGGGGCTCCTGGACCCAGCTGCTCTGAACAGCAGAACTGCTGGACGTGGGATTTCTAGTAACTGCTCCCAGCCTGTAACGGGCTGCGGGAGCGAGGGCCAGGGGGATGCCCGGTGCACGGGGTGATGGTCAGGCACGTATCTGATGCAAAAGCCCCGGCAGAAACCAAATTCACAGCTACCAGCGCTGTTAACCCTTGCTTTGAACGATGTCCCACTGCCAGGCTGACCGTTGGGAGCGGCTTGAGCATGTGTCGCATCCTGAAATCCCAGGGAAGCGGTTGATGCGCAGTTCTCATCTCGCAATATCACTAAAGCGTCTTATCTTGAAATTCTAGACTGTCTGTCAAAAAACAAAAGCAGGCACTGCAGCGTACGGAGCTGTCACCAGAGCTCTGAAAGCCATCAGCAAGGTGAGGCCTGGCTGCCAGCTCTCCACCTCTCCTCCTTCCAGCGCACCGTTCCGTCCTCTGGCCCGCCCCCGACCCTGCCGTTCTTCTGGCCTCTCATTTTTCCTCCCCGCATCGGTTCACTTGAGAGTTCTCCGCTCCAAATAGCTGCTGGATGTACACGTCTTCTCCCTTGCTCACCTTTTTCACCTGATCTTGTCTCTTCCTTTTTCTTGTCATCTTTTCTTCTTTCTTCTTTGGGCCCATCTTTTGTCCTTCCCTCCGGTGCCGACTTCTCCATTAGCGCTCTCCCTTCTCAGAACCTCCTCCCCGCATCGGTTCACTTGAGAGTTCTCCGCTCCAAATAGCTGCTGGATGTACACGTCTTCTCCCTTGCTCACCTTTTTCACCTGATCTTGTCTCTTCCTTTTTCTTGTCATCTTTTCTTCTTTCTTCTTTGGGCCCATCTTTTGTCCTTCCCTCCGGTGCCGACTTCTCCATTAGCGCTCTCCCTTCTCAGAACCTCGCTCAAGGCGTCAGCGAGCTGCGACCCTTACTTGCCGTGGTTTTTGGAGATTTCAGCAAAGAGCGAGCAGTAAACAAAGCGAAGAGCAAAGTGCAGAGGAGCGAAGGAGCAGCGGAAGCGGTGGCCGTCATGAGCCGTGCGCTGTTCACGCTCTCGTGTCTCATCTCCATCTGCTTTCCCATCCGGTGGTCGTTCACACAAGGCGATGCGCCATGGAGATTGCGGCCACCGAAGCGGTGTGGCAGCCCTTCCTTTTGTCCCCTAAAGACCGGCTCTCGCAGTGCACTCCCGCCGCTCGCGGTCTGTCGCCCTCGCTCATCTGGCGGGGGAGCACCTCGCGGGGCCCCCCCGCCGCTCGCGGTCTGTCGCCCTCGCTCATCTGGCGGGGGAGCAAAATGCACAGCCCCCGGGCTGGGCCACGCTGGACCACACTTCCCCGGGCCGGAGGGGCGGCTGGCAGAGCTCGGGAGAGACGGCGCGGGGGCCGGGGTGCCAC
>NW_010514534.1:0-416 GCF_000687285.1 Phaethon lepturus
GTCGTGTCTCGGCGTCCGTGGGGTGGTACGTGCCTGGAGGCAGCGGGGGGTGCGGTGAAATGGTGGGGGGGGAGTGCGGGGCATTGCCGCGTGCACGGCTGTAGCTGCAGTTATTGCTGGGCGTGCGGCTGGTGCTGCTGGGGGAAGCTGTTGCTACGTGTCTGGCTGTTGTTTTCAGGTTGTTGCTACCTGTGCGGTTGTTGCTTTGCGTGTGGCTGTTGCTTTCAGGTTGTTGCTACATGGGCGACTGTTGCTACGTGTGTGGTTGTTGCTTTCGTGTTGTTGCTACTTGTGTGGTTGTTGCTCCGTGTGTGGCTGTTGCCTTCAGGTGGTTACCTTCAGGTTGTCGCTACAACTGTGGCCATTGCTACATGTGTGGCTGTTGCTTCGTGTGTGGGTGTGGGTTTCCGGGTGTT
>NW_010514534.1:469-972 GCF_000687285.1 Phaethon lepturus
TTACCTTCAGGTTGCCGCTACAACTGTGGCCATTGCTACATGTGTGGCTGTTGCTTCGTGTGTGGTTGCGGCTTTCAGGTTGTCGTTACAACCGTGGCCGTTGCTACATGTGCGACTGTTGCTACATGTGTAGTTGTTGCTTTTGTGTTGTTGCTACTTGTGTGGTTGTTGCTCCATGTGTGGCTGTTGCCTTCAAGTTGTTACCTTCATGTTGTTGCTACAACCGTGGCTGTTGCTACATGTGCAACTGTTGCTCTGTGCGTGGTTGCGGCTTTCAGGTTGTCGCTACAACCGTGGCCGTTGCTACATGTGCGGCTGTTGCTCCGTGCGTGGTTGTGGCTTTCAGGTTGTCACTACAACCGTGGCCGTTGCTACCTCTGTAGCTGTGCGCAGACGGTTGTTGCCGGGCGTACTTTGACACGTACCGGTGTCGCGGTGCGTCCGGCTGTAGCTACGCGCGGGGGCTGTTGCCGGCGACCCGCGGCCGTACCCACCTCCCGACG
>NW_010514535.1:0-1648 GCF_000687285.1 Phaethon lepturus
GCAGTGCTTACCGAATTTGGTTGATAATTATGGTTTCCTTAGACGTTGAGGAGCTCACCTTTTGAAAGTGTATGTAAGATCTTAATTGCACCGTGCTCGGAGAAGAGAAGACCGTGGTTAAAGAATCTGCTAAGTAACGTGTCTCTGTCCTGAATAAAAGAACACGCGGAAAGCAAGTGGCACAGCAATATATTTTTTAAAAGCAGATGTTGCTGGTTATTGGTACCATGTCACCGGTCCGCTCTTTCCGCACGGTGGGACACCTTGTTCCCTGCCGCTCCCCCGGGAGCCGGCAGCGCCGTGGCTACCGACGCTCCGCGGGGGTGCAGCAGCGCAGGGCCCGCGTTTGGAGCTCTGGCCCCCGTCCGAGTGGGACGGGCTCCCTGCCCATTGCGAAGGGGTAATGGAGGAAGCACTCATATGCCGCTTGTGCAATTCCTCTATAATCGTATTTGACTGACTTTCATCACCGTCTTTATGGCTTTACTAATTGGCTTATGCTTTTATTAGAAAGATCTTTATGAAGAGCTTTTTATACTGGCAGGAAAAACAAAAAAAAAGCAAGATGATATCAGATTAAAACCCTTAAATGCAATGTAGTATTTTGCTGCCTGAAAGCTCTTTTATAACCCTGAGGGATGGACTCTGTTCTTCTCAGAGATGGATCTTAGTGGGCTTTGTGAGCCTATCCCAATTGATTAAATGGGCCATTTTGTACTTTCTAGGCTGAAAAACACAGCCTGAAGGAAACGGTCTCAGAGTTTTCACTGTCTGTCTTTAGCTCACGCTTTGGAAGTGAGGAAGGGTCGCACGGGTGGCTGCTCCCTAAACGTGCTGAGTTCCTGGGCCACGGGGACCGGAGGTGGAAAAGCCCAAGCCTGGTGCTTGGGGGTCCAGCCGCACTTCAGCCTGCGGCCGCTAACGCCCGGTGAAAGTGTGCCAGACGGAGGCCTGCACGTTTCGGAGCACTGTGCTGGGGACACGTCCTTTAGTTGTCTTTCAGTCATTCGACAGTCATTCGAAGTCCTTCTGAACTGCTTCTGAACTGGATACAGCTCCAGTTACATTTCTCAACAGAAATTCGTTGCCGTCCATTATGGGATATTTTGTGCATAAAAATTAAAATTCATAGTAGACAGCTGCTGCGATTAGTGTCCAGGACAGCTGTCTAAGAAGCGTAAGACCTGAAGCGTCTGAAATCAGCCCAAGTAATGAGCTTTCCGGCCGCGAGTGACTGTTTCTCACTATCTTCACTTGTGTTGCTTCATTTTGTATTGCTTTACACCACGCAAAGTTGGACTCTCAGGAAAGAAGCCTCCAAGAGTCAAAATCGAAATTTCAAAATTCTGAAGTCAGTCATAAATGTTCTTACAATTATTTGTGGTTTTAAACACCTACCTGTGTCCGCAAGGTGGTCAGCTTTGTGGGGAGCCCATTTTGAGCTGCAAAGAGCTCGACAGGGAAAAGTGTACAGTAATCTGAGATGACGTTTTCTGACCAATCCTTCGTCCCTTGGGCGTTGGGACGTGCGTCTGAGAATCTTGAGAGCACCACGAGAGCTGGGGGCTCCTTACGGGGCCGGGGGCAGCAGGGTAGAGCCTCGTGGCCGAGGCCCGTCCCACCACCCCAGGCAGGGAGCCCGGCAGCC
>NW_010514536.1:0-7578 GCF_000687285.1 Phaethon lepturus
TGGCATCTAGCCAAGGTCAACCCACCACACTTACTTATTTTGCTGACAAGGTGACACCTCCCCAAGAGGTAGGTCTGTGTGAATTGGCTTAGCGTTGATGAACAGCAACAGTCTGAGGAAGGGACTTATAGCTTGTCCAAAATCACGTGGTTAATGGAAGGTTCAGAAGTAAAATAGGAATATCTTTGTAAAGGCCATGAAAAACAGAGCCCATTTAACAATATTTTAAATATTAAATTTATTTTTTCTGTTTCATATTTTTTTATTTTAAGATTGGCTTTTCCAACAGGAAGTTCGTTAAGTCTTTGCAGGATGTCTCGTTTCAGATGAACAATAGCTTCTCCGTTTCCCAAATGAAATATCTAGAAGGGTTTTCAAAGAACTCGGAAGTTTCCTGGAACAAAGCGGCATTTTCAAGACATTTTCTCAGGGTCTTTATCCAGAATGGGTGAAGTCCAGATGACTGTCATTTGCTTTTAAGATGCTCTGAATTAGGCCTGTCTTGCAGGATACCTTCCAGCGCATCTCAAGCTCGGTGATAATTTCTGGTCTGCATAGGCAATGTGTGCAAGAGCTTTCTTCCAAACTAAGCAAATGTATCCAACTTTTGTTTCCTGTAGGTTTCTTGAACACATGTTGCTCGGATCTCATGCTTGGTTAGCATCGAGGGCCTCCGCTCTCTTCGGTTCCCACTTCTCCAGCCATCAGCTTTTCTCCCTGCAGAGGCTTGCTAATGCAAGCAGAAGGGCTCTTTAGAGAGGGACCTCTATGGGGAGCTGCCATTTCACCATTTGGCCTTCTTGCTTCCCCGTTCTGCTACAGGCTTGCATGCCAAATATTTAAGGACCGGCTTTGGCTGAAAACGCAAGGCTTGAAAGTTTAAGAAAACTGAGAATGCATCCCATTTGCACCAGAGGGAGCCTTCGTAATTTGTTCTGTTGGAAGACGGCATCCCATTGGCGCTACACATATGGCGTGTTTGAAAAGTTCGTAGCCTGGCAAGCGGAGCCGTGCTGCTTGTCGTCCAAGCTAGCGGCAAAGAGACTGGCCCATCTGTGAGCAAAGTCCTTGGGCTGGGGGTTGTTCTCCCCTTCCTTTTCTTTTTTGGTTCCCCTCCGCTTCATTGTCATTTTTTAAAGGAAGTAGCAGCATTTCAGCAAGATGGTGCAAACAGCACGATCGGATTTATAGCATTTCCGCTATCTGCTTCTCATTAATATTGATTTTTTAATATTTCATCTCGGGCGGCAAACGCGACTCTTACAAAAAAAAGAACAATCCTCTGTTGAGTTCCCGGCTTTTCGTGAATGGGAGATACGTGCCTTCCTTACTCTCAGGAAAACATTTACTGCTTCTCCACACGGTTAATTACAGTTTTTCACTTTATTGTCTGGCACTCCTAAGCACTTGCTGCAAGTTTCTCTCTGAAGTCTGGAACGGAGAAAATAATTTCTTGAGAGAGGACTGTATTCACTAGGTTAAATCATAACATGCTCCTCATTTTTCTAGGCTTCAAAACTCGTGTAACGCTGGGGCTTTGTAACACGCTCTTGTAATTAATAAGATTGTGGATTCTTGGGAAATGAGGTAGAGAAAAGTTATGAATGGTAAATTATTGCTTGATGCCCAAAGGTGATTTTTTTGTTAGTACCAATCCCACATGTTCAGACCCAGGAGGTAATTCCCATCCCCACCAAATTAAGGCAACTGGCCTTAAAGTAAAGACAGGTATGAGAGTGTTTGGCTTTTTTTTTCCCTCCCCCATCTGATTTCTGAAGAGCTGGAACAGTTTGAAGCACGTAGGGAACACCTTTTTCTTCACCAGTATGGGTGACAAAAGCTCTCCTTAACGCCGAGAGCTGCAGACCGCAGACTTGGGCGGTGTGAGGACCGTGCCCACGCACGGCCGCTTTGGACTCAACACCAGGTAAACTGGGTTTATTCTTCACGTGCAGTGTCACCCCCTTTAGCCTACGCCCAAGAAATGCTGTGATCTGCCTTCTTATTTAAACTCGACCCGGAAAGGAAAGCGTATGTGTGTGCCTTCTCTTAACCCCTGGTGCATGGGTTTTAAGGAACGGCGGAGAGATTTAGGGGGGAACAGAGAAACCCGTTACGTGAGAAACACTGGACTTACCAGCCTGGTTTTTCCCCACACCAGGGCAGATGCGTATGTGTCTGGAGCAGTACGATGAGTCTGAGATCATACCTCCCCAGCAAATAAAACCTGGTGGACCGAAATAGAAACTCATTTTCATTGACTGTTGAAGACTTTGTTTTCCTGAAGGCAACTTGCTTCTCACAGGAAAAACAAAGTAAGGACTAGGCCACCATCAGCAAGCGAGCCGGTCCTCTTCTTGCTCCAGAAAAATCCCCAACCTGCTCACATTAGCCAAATTAAGAAAGGTCAGCCCTTCTTCACAGGCCATCGTATGCCCGTAAGCTGGGGTGTCTCCCAGGGATTCTCCGTGCCCCCGCTCTGCCTGGGGGCTGGGGGTGAGGACCTGCACACTGCACAAAGCAGATTAAAAAATAAATAAACCCCCTTTTAAGAGCTGATCCACTGCTTACAGCTATAGCTTGTCTTCCAATATTGGAAAACACATTTAAGTGCCATTCGAGCACCCATACATAGCCCACCAGTCATGATCGGTTCTTCTCGCTGCATTTCAGGCCACTGTAGCGTTGGGTGCATTGCAGATCCCCCCAGATAAGGGGAGTGAGGAGGATGGGAAGAGAGACGGGGAAACTGGAAGGAGCTGCCTGGCAATGGAGGGCTGGAACGACGGGATCGGCAACTTTTCGGTGGCTGGGCGTCTGAAAGGGGCTGGAAGCGGGGCGTGAAGTTACCGGTAGCTGTCAGGAAGCGTTGCCCGTGTTTGCTGCTTCACTCGTGGCTCGGCGCCTCAAATGGAAAGATTGATTGGTTTCAGAGCACACCGTAATCGATACGGCACGTTTGGATGAATATTGCAGCTTTCCACTTAATTAGAGGTGACTCGGTTGTTTAGTATTTCAGATCAGTAGAAAGATCGTGTCAAGGCAATCATTTCCTAAGACGGGAAATATCGCCTCGTTTTCTGGCCTTTGCTTTGTTTTATGCATATACATCCTTATTTCTGCATTTGCTTATGCTGTTCACTTCAGTGAATACTCTTAGCGTTTTTGCAGGCTAAGATTGAGCAGAATTTGTCTTTGAACAAAGCTTGGCTTAAAAGCTTAATCTACAGCCTAAACACTTTTTTTTTTTTTTTTTTTTTCCTTTTTTGTCACAGGGATGTAAAAGCAGAACAGAGTAATTGCCCGGTCATCGTGCTCTGGTGCTCAAGCCCCGGTGGGCAGCAAGAGGGGCTGCGACTGGCTTTTGGCAGCATCTTTGCAAGGGCCTGGGGAGACTCCGGCACTTGCGCCGGCTGTCGCCGTCCGCAGCGCGACGGAGATCACATCTCAAAAACCTGGCTAACCCATACTTGTGGCTTCATTTCTACCGTGACGTTCTGATGCCAAGCGATGCCCCACGGCAACGTGACTGACGAGCGCGAGCCTTGCGCCCCGAGCGGCCCTGGCGCTCCCGGGGCTGTGAGGTGAGCAAAGGGGGTCTCAGAGTCTCCGGCACAATTAGGTGGGTCTCAAGCACACGCCGCGCGTTCCCACTGGAGATGTGTGCCCTCTCGGGCAGTCGTCTGTCCCTGCAGGGAGATGCGCTAACGAATTAATCATGCAGGACTGAAGTACACTGGTACGAAGGAGAAGCAAAGGACCCTGCTGTCACAGGTACTTTCAGGGTTAGGTGCAGATTTAGGCGCCCCAAACCAGACCTTTAACAAATTTGACGTGCCTAACCCCAGAAAATCTGGATCAGGACAACGCGATCCTCGATCAGGACAACACAGTGTCTCTGACCCTCTTGACAGGACGCTGACGATACTGGGTCCTTCCCACGTGTCAATTGCTTTTAAAGATGTGTCTGTCAGAGAAAGGGGCAGACCTGCCTCTCCCGTAGATGTAGAAACCGAGTGTGTATGGGGGGGATGAGAGCCGAGCCGTAGTCTTCGCCGAGGCCACGCACGGCCACGCTCGCGCTCTCTGCCTGCCAGCCCATCTAATGGGGTTATCGCCTACCCCGTGGGAGCGAGGGGACGGGGAGAACGATCCCTGTCTTGCGGAGCCGAAACCGGAGGGCCGGGCAGCACGGAGCGGGTGCAGATGCCTGAGCGGACCTTTGCCGCCACACTAAGATCAAGGTGCCTAAAAATTCAGCCTGGAGGCACTCGTGTCACCACGCGGATGAGCCCGTAGGTCCTGTCCTTTCACAGTTACTGGCAACCAGTGGGTCCCAGCCTCGCCCAGGTGCCGAGATGGTTTTGCCCTGCTCGAGTGCAGGGAGTATCTGCAGAGACACTGTCTGCAAGACAGCCGCTGATGAATGGACCCAAGGGAGGCAGGCGAAGATAAACGAGCTCTATAACCCTTGGCTTTGTCCACTCTGCTGGTCTTTAATAACACCCCAGATGAAGTTAACCTGCATCAAATGCCTCCAGCAGCGACCTGAGTGTGCTGAGACAGCCTATTGCATAGGCTTTTAGCACACCTTGTCACAGTTTTTTTTCCTGTCACGAGGCTATTTAAGCTTGATGCCCGGCAATTAGCTGCCAGTCTGCCGCCTGCAGAAGCAGTTCAAAACAGGACATTTGGTTGGTGGTCGAAGGAGCCATTTTTATATATATACAGTTATATATGTATCTATATCCTAAAAAAACCTAAATACAGCCTTTACCCCCTCCCAGCAGCTGGCTCCGCCCAGCTGTCCCCTGGCTGTGAGCACGCTCAGGGTCTTCCCCTGTGTCACCTAACCCCTGCAAAGGCAGATTTCCTCCAAGGGGAATAAAAAAGGGACAATAATCCATGGCTAAGCTGTAACTGGAGCCTGTCCGGGGGCACTCGGCAGCAGCTGGCAAGAAACACCCAAGCGAGCAGCTTGAGCTGCCTGCTGACTTCTTCTGCCTTCGGTTTCAGAGCTGAAGCTTCCAGTCCTCCCCCAACTGCAAGAAGAAATAGGGAAAAGGGAAAGTAGGAAACAGAAGGACAAAAAGCTTTTGTCTGTTTTGGTCTGGTTTTAATTGCTGACACGTCAAAATTTGAAACACTCCAATTACCTCTCTGCAGCACGTTGGAGATTTCGAGTAGCTCCTGTTGGTATTTAAATGTGCATCAGGGTGGCGGGGGATCTAATTAGGGGCTGTCTGATTGTGATGATGTTGTCCCAAAAAGCGGCGGTCTCTGGGAGACCAGAGCAATCTTGGAGGTAAGCAAAGAGGGAGGCTTGCCATCAGAAAGGGGCTGCCATCATTTCCTGAGAAGAAAGAGATGAAATTAGACTACCCCTCATTTCAGAATGGGATTCCTTCGCCCACAGGTTACCAGGACTGAGCCTGAAAGCGGCGAGCAGTGGAGATGGCGATGATGAGACGATGGCGACTTCCAGCTGTTTCTTTCATCGTAATGGCTTGAAAATCCCGCGAAGCTGTGAAAGCTTTGTTCTGACCGATTTGGACTTCGAACCAGCCTTTTCTGACAGTTTTTTTAATACGATTGTCCTCTGTGTCATCCCGTCTTCTCCTGTCTCTCTCTTCCCCTCTCTAACCTCTCTCCTCTGCCTGTGTTATCCGCCAGCGTGTTGTCTTTCCCCCACCACGTGCTGCCCACGAGGCCACGGGGAGGAGAGAGCGTGATCTTCCGAGGGCAGGGGTTGCCAGGCATTGCCCATCGGCAGGACCAGACCTCTCCAGCTGTCCCTCTGGAGACCATCACGAGCAGGTTCCACAGTTCCCGGGACACAGCCACGGCCGAGGCTGGAGGGAATCGTACAAAGTCAAATGAAATTCAATTTTGCATACCCCCCCGACCCCTGTAGGTCTGCCTGCCTTCCCCAAACCATAAGACCTAAGCTGCCATCGACAAAAACAAGGTGTAAAAACATCACGAAACACCCCTTTGGAGCGTGGCAGGAGGGCCTGTGCTTGGCTTTCCTCTTCAGATCTTTCTGATCCTGGTGGTTTTGGTAAGAATTAAACCGCCTAAAATCCCTAGCGGTTTTATTTGCATCTATCGATTCCCGGAGAGGCAGGAAGTTTAAATTGGAGTGATTGATCGGCTCGGCGTTAGCGCTGATCAATATGGCACCTTTAAATGAATACAGTCATCTCGCACTTAATTAGAGATGAGTTGGTTACTTCACTGAGCATTTCACGTCAGGACGGGTACCCCGCGCAGCTGCTCAGCTCGCTGCGAGGGGGAGCACGGCCCTCCGGAGGGTGGTGCTGGTTTGCCCACCCGTGTATAAAAGCAGATGGAGAGCGAGCGACAGAAGTTTGGAAGGGGGGCATTAGGCCAGCACTACCGAACCTCGCGGCTTTCGCTGAGAGACGGTGAAAACGAAAAGCAGATTACCTTCTGCGTGGGTGACTCCTGCGTGCAGCGGCGAGGCGGAGCGCCGCAGCCCCGCTTCCTGCTGCGGTGGGTTTTGACGTACCCACAGCGCAACGGCCTCCCCGGCAGCAAGGGATGCGGCTCAGCTCCCAAACCTCTCTAGGACGTAGCTGAGGCCATGGGGCAGGAGAGGAGAGCGGGACCGAGAAGGGTGCCGGACCACAGCCTCCGTGCTGCGGTCCGTCAGCGGCGTAACTGCCGAGCTGCTGCGCCACGCCGAGCGGACCTCCACGTAATTTCTCATGGCGAGCGGCCACAAAAGAAGACAGTGTGTTTTTTCGATGAAACAAAAATCTGTTTGACCCTTAAAAAAGATTTTTCTAAGTGGAAAGAAAACTAAAAATAAGATAAAAATGCAATGCCCATATGTACGTTTATTTCCATTTAGTCTATCTGACAGCATTTACGAGTATTCCAGTTACTCATGCTTGTGCTCTGAGGATTATGCACGTCAGGCAACGAGGTCCACGAGCTCCATCCCAACATACAGCCGGCCGCGGAGAGGGATCCCCCCAGCACCCTGAAGCGCGGCGGCCCGTGGAGCAGGGGTGTGCGGAGGACGGGGGTCCCCATCCCTCCCTGCCGCGGCACAGGAACCCACGGGTCCCCACCTCCAGAGGAGCTTTCCGGGCCCCGGCGTGCCCCATTTCAGGGGTTTTCCCGAGGTGATGGGTGGAAAGGCCGGGCCCAAGCCCAGCGCCTGGGTCTGTCGGGGCTCGGTCCTGCTGGAGTCGGTTCAATTCCCGTGCCGCTTAGCACCGGATCTTCAGCCACAGATGCCGCAGTTGCACACAGGTGAAGCGCTCATCAGGCATCGTTATTAAAATTTTATTACGTAAATTAATTGCATCCGTAAGCACTGGCATAACGCACTGGAGCGCAGGCTTTGCAGACTCAGAAAATGCCTGTAACTTCCCTGGGTTTCTACAGTTTGAAAATGTTTCCTTTCCCTTCCAGAAACACCAAAGCACACAAATGGGTTTTTCTTACCCCGGGGCGAGGAGATCAATCATCCAGCACAGAAAAAGGGCATCCGACATAAGGAAAGAAGGATGCGGCGCGGCAGCCTGCCGGCGCGCACAGCTGCTC
>NW_010514537.1:0-206 GCF_000687285.1 Phaethon lepturus
TTGTCTCGGTGGGTTATTTATAACCTACTGCCAGCGAGGCTGGCCTGATCGCCCCGCAGCGTCCCCGCTTGCACCCCGAGCCCTGCTGCAGCCCCCACCAGCCCTAGCCCCAGCCCTGTCCCTGTCCCTGTCCTTGTCCCCATTGTATCCCAATCCCAGTACCCATCCCCACCACTCTCCCCATCCTCATTCCCAGCCCAGTCACC
>NW_010514537.1:376-1269 GCF_000687285.1 Phaethon lepturus
AGGAGCCGGTTCCCTGCGCCGTGGACGTGCAGCAGGGCTGGATCCAGCCCATGCCCACATCCCAGGAGCGTTTTGCTCCATCCAGTCCCAGGAAAACTTCGGGGGGAAACTGAGGCATGGCAAGGGCAGGGCAAGGAGGGCACCAAGGTGGGCACAGGTTGCAAGCTGGGTGAGGCCAGGGCAGCTGGCAGGGGCATGTGCAGGCAGAGCAGGCAAAGCAGGAAGCTCTTGCCCACCCAGAGAGGCCACGGGCAGCCCTGCACCCCCACGGCACAGCACAGGCAGTTACTCAGCACCTGCAAAATGACTCAGCCAGGATCTGGCCGGGCCAGCCGGGATTTCCTGACTCAGCTTCCCTGGCTGCAAAACTGGGGGGGGATCCAACCCCACTTTGCAACAACACGGACACCAACACACTGTGCCAGGGTGTGCAGGGGGCTCCCCCACCCCTGTGACCCCCTGGGAGCACCCGGACACTCTCCAGCACCAGGGACGATGGTGCGAGCGGCCGCAGCAAAGCCCTGGGGAGCGTGGGCAGCACCCCAGCAACCGTGGGCCAAGCCTGCCTGTGCATGGGCACACACTTGCCCACTGTGGGCCGTTCGGGGGCATCCGGCAGGGACGGTTGCGGGCCTGGCGGGCCGGCACACCCAGGCTCCCTGGCTCTCCTCCCAGTTGTTTTTTTCCTAGGTGAAATCCAGGAAAATGCAAGCCCCGGCACAGGCACGCTGCGGGTCTTCACCTCTTCCCTCCCGCAGCGTGGTGGCACGTTAACATCCCATGGGGGACATGGCCCATGCTGAAGTCACCTCTAAGTTTTCCCCCTGTGCCGTGCCATCCTGGTTTGGCTGCAGCACCGAGTGAAGCTGGGCTGTGACGCCACCGGCTCCACG
>NW_010514537.1:1372-1621 GCF_000687285.1 Phaethon lepturus
CGCTGATTGAGTGCCACCGCCGACTGGGGTGCCCGAGCATCTCTGGTTTGGTGGAGAATCCCTGGGGTGCCCAAGCACCCAAAAGAGAGAAGCCATCAGGCCCCCAGGCCCTTTGTCACCAGTGAAAACAGCATTTTAAAAAATGCCAAAGTCCCTGCTGTCCTCCTCACTGTCCCCACGCCAGCACGGGGACAACAGAGTATCTGGAGCCGCATGGCCCTGATGTGTGCTCCCCTCTCCCCCATCCAG
>NW_010514538.1:0-16880 GCF_000687285.1 Phaethon lepturus
GTGCCACGGGGTGGGTAGCAGAGCCGGTTGACGCGTCTCTCTTCCCCCTTCCCAACGGGAAGCTGCTGCTTCTTCACCGCTCCTTGAGGCCGCCCCGGGTAAAGCCTGTGTCCCTGGTAAACCCCGTGTCCCAGCCCGAAGGGTGACTCTTCCACGGGAAGCCGGTCGTCGGGAATCGAGTGGTAGTCGGTGCTTGTGGAGGTGCTCACAGTTCAGTGAGCCCGCTCCGCCTGTCAGCTCTTGGGTTGGATTTTGCCTGTGAAAGTATGGATTCCCAGGGAATGGAAAATTGGCAAGCACTTTTCCACTCTGGAAAGGTTCTAGTCAAAGCAAAAAGGAATGTGGAGACGGTCATCTGTCTGTTCATTTGTTACTCTGTGCGCAGACCTCTGCTGTAAAGTGCAAGCAGATACACATTAGATTAATCCAGCATGCTTGTTTAAGAATAAAGGCTGTGCTTTTGACTAATACAGTGATAGAATTTAATAAATTATTTATCTTTATCGACTTTAAATGAATAAACAGGGTGTTAGGGTTAGATTGAAGGAATAGCAAAGCAAGTACACAAGTTTTGTGTGAGGGAAACAGGGCATGGCTCTTCTCAAAGTGGTAAGATGTTGCAGAACAGCACTTGATGTCAACAACTAATGGCCATAGATTAACTATTAGCATGAGTAATGTTTGTGACTGACGGCAGAAAGTGAGGGAGCTTGCTCTGTGCCTGTAGATTCCCTCGTGTGGCTGGTTCAGCTATGTAGCTATATATATAGCTATATGTATAACTATAGAACAGTTATGTATAATCCTGTTATGTATAGACTTGTTCTGGATAGCTGAATTGAAGTAATGTTTGTGACAAATGAAACTGTCCGTTTTTAAGTGTTACTCTCTTTTTCTAATGTTAGTCTTTAGAAATACTATTTGGAGGCTTCTGTCATCTGCTACTTTCACTTCTCTAGTTGTGGAAGTGCTTAACTTGTAGAATGCAGATCTAATTGTTTATATAAAGATTTTAATAATAACGATGAGTGAGTTTCAGATGTGGCTGCCAAGTGTGTGAGGACAAAAGAAATTGCACCTCAAAGCCCAATAGAGAAGATGACCAGAACAGATGAGATTTGTTATTTGTTATCTGACGGACTGAGAGCTTGTACACATGCACACAAATATATGTATAAAAATATATTTTTAGCATTCCCTCTGCTGGTAGTCATCACAAGCTTGAAGTACTGTTGTCCAACTTAGATCATTGGTTCATGTTTGTTTACTATCATTTGACCTATGTTGAAATCTTGAGTTGCTCAGCTCTTGCTGAAATACGTAATTCCCTTAAGCAAGATTTAACTTTAAAATATCTTGTTAAATATATAGAGGAAATGCCTGTACACTGTGGATGTTTGGTAGCAAGGCTGTCTTTAATTTTGGAGCCTTTACCTACGTGTAGGAGCTTTCCTAGTTGATACAAGAATTTCTTGGTGTGATGCACTAAGCATATTGGCAACCTTTATGCTAGTGGATCTAGTTTGTGTGGAAGTTTGGGTGATTTGTCTTTTCATAATTTCTTTAAAGTTAGTTTATTTGATTCCCCTCCCCCACCCACCCCCAAGCCAGTGGTGTCTTTGGGTGAAGATTTGTATCACTTCAGCACTAAAATTAATGAAAACAGAAAATCTGTTCAGTTTAGCTCTCTGAAAGTTGCAGAATGGATTAATAGGCAAAAGTTGTCTTATCTGCATAATTAAATAAGAATAAATTTATTACAAACCCAGGACATACAGCTTTTTTAAAAACAGTTGAGGAATGAAGAGAGAAAAGGTGATCTTTTTCCTTCCTTAAGGAAGGGAAAGGGGACACAGGAAGGGAAGGGGAAAAGAAACAAGGAGACAGGAATAGTTATGCTCTTGGACTCTTTGTGTAGTAGTGGGAAAGAAAATTAATCTGAGTCTGATACCATTTGTAAACTAATACTTTAATATGTTATCCAGCAAGAGTGTTGTGAGGGTGCAAGTTATGGTGTGGGAGATGCTGAGATATGGGGGCTGTACTGGAAACAAGGACCCATCTGTATGTCTCTGCTCTGTGTAGACTTGAAAGAAACTATCCTGTATTAGTGTTTGCATAAACCAATATAATGTTATGCTAACATATTTAAATGCCAGTATCCCAATGTGAAACTTTCACCTTACCTAGGAAAAAAGCCAGTTTGCAATAGAAAATTATACTAGTGTAACTTGCAACAGAATATACTACTAGTGTAACTTGCACAAATGCATTTTCACCCTGCAAGGCACCCTGTTCTAGGCAGGTGCTGTGCACTGCAACTGGGCACAGCTTTCATTACCTCCCCAAAGCCTCTTCAGTCATTTGATGGTACTAACTCCTTGTGCAGTTTGCTACAGTAGCTGGATGATAGTAATGAGCACAGCATACCCTTCCAGTTCACTTTCTTCACATTTTGCTACTTGTGGGGCTTTCTAGTAACCAGTTCTGCATGTAGGCAGAGGCCAGAGCCTGGGCCCTGCTTACTTCAACAGTTGCAAAAGGCAGTGGCAGATGGCTGAATCTCAGACCTTCTAAGAGACTGACCATGTGTGTATTTTCAGATGCACTCCCACTTGTGAGCAGCAGAAACCTGGGAAGGTAAAGAGCGAGGGCTTTTTTTTTTTTTTTGCTTACCCAGTGATTCCTTAATGTGTGGTCCTGTGCAGCTGTGCTAAGTATTCTTTCTCCTCTTTTGTCCATCCCTGAGATGAGAAGAGGAAGCTTAAGCCTGGCTCCTGAGATGCAAAGATGAAGTTTAAGCCCGGTTCCAGAGTAAGTACATCCTGAGAATGTTTCACTCTGCCTAGGGGAATGCACAGCCCTTTTTCAAAGGGGAGAGAGTGCTTGTTGGCTCACCATACAAAGGAAAACGTTTTTAGTCAGTGAAATGGTGAAAGAGAGGCTGTCATAGGGTTTTTTTCTATCCTTTAACTAGCAGCTGTTTTCTGTTGTAGATCTGAGATGCAGTAGATGGTGCTGAAGCAACGCTGAGACTCCTGAAATATCCACAGTCCAGTGTGTAAACAGAAAGTGCCTGCTGGCTCTCTCAAACATTGATGGCCCTGTGTCTTCAAGAGATGCACTCTGGAACAAGAAAACACTGACTGTTAGTTTTTAAAATGTTAATAAATAATTTTTTGTGTTACCTTTTTGTTCTTTATTGCTTGTGAAGGTAGGCAGCTTAGGTAGTACAAATACCAACCAAGTAGTGCGTCAGGTGGTTTCAGTTCTGTGTGCGGATAGCGGTCAAGTTTAAGTTGTTGAATGTCAGCTCTTTGACAGCTGTTGCTCAGTGTTGCTAAAATCAACACTGAAAGACAGGTGGAAGTTTGGGAGCATACTGCTCTAGGAATACGTATTATAGCACACAGCCACAGTGCTTGTGTTTCCTGTCTGTGCACTCACTGGGAGAAGCATGCAGGCAGGAAATGTTTAACCGTATGACTAAGAAGTTGTATCAAGGTTTGTACTGTCAAAATAATGCACTGTCAGCAAGTCTTACTAGCCAGGTAATACAAGCTGTCGTTGATCGTTCTGCTAAAGGTCCTCTCAAGAATGTAGGTTGATGGTAGTGGACAGGGTGCTGACTGATGACACAGTGACATCATCTCTCAGTTTGTAAAAGTACCTGACTCTTTGAACTGTGTAGATTTGGCAAGTGGTAGATACTTTATATCCCCTTAGTGAAAGTAGATAAGCCTGCCTTTTTACATTGGAGCCATTAATTTGATATTATGGCTTGTGTTTGGTAATTTGCACGAGGGCAGGATCACTAGGACTTCATCACCGACACATATATGATAAAGAATGCTTCACTGACTTTAAAGATGAAGTCATGGGCCAAAAAAATCTCTGTTTTTTTCCCTGGCATTTGGTTTTGTGAATAACCAAGATTCCTGTCTACTGCTTCTGAAAATTATGCTAGTAGCATGATGAAATTGGTGTGATACAGTAGTGTCATTTTCTAGGGTTGAGAATAGCAGCAGGGAACTTGACTGGCTCTCTGAACCTATGGAAGTTATTTTCACTGTTTTTGAATGTAGAGAGTGGATGAATGGGTAAGTGCACTTCTTGCATTTTCCTCCCCCTAACTGGAGGATCTTAAGCTTTAGAAATGCTTTAATGTTTCACAATTCTTTGGCTTCTCTTAATTTTAAGAGAGCCCTCCCACTGCCTATGAAAGCTGCCTATAAGTGGCTTTTTTCAGATCCTTTATGTATGTGTGAACATAAATAGACACCCACACCTTTCACATGGGAATTGAAAACTGTAGGAAAAAAATTACACAGTGATCTTGGGTGACTTTGTAATACCACTTCTGTGGGATATGAGCCTGAGAGCAATGGAAAATTGCTTTCCCTTGTTCTGTTGTGCTTCTGTTTTTTCCAGTGTACAATGAGTGTACCCTACAGGATTCAGGATCCTTACAGAAGGAGAGAACAGTCTTTATCCACAGCAAGTACCTTCTGAATTGGTCTTATAAGTGAATACTATGTTGTTAGCTTGGGGGGTGGGGGAAGGGAGGCAAGAGTGTGAAATGATTCCAAGTTGAAATTAATTTCTCTACTTTATGAGAGAGGAAAAAGCAAAAGTTCCTTGTTAGCCTATTTAGAAAATTCATGACCAAATGCGGCATTTGAAGGCAGCCTTACTAGCAGTCATTTTGTAATTTTTTTCCTACTTTTTATTACAGTGAGCAGTAATGTAAAGCCTAATATAAGGTGACTAGTTTTATAACACTTCAGCTGGACCCTTATGGATTCATTGAAATCCTGTAGCAATCAAAACCAAGAGCTAATGATAGTTTTAGGCCACTATCTATTTTGACTGAAATCTATCGGGGCAGTTAAGTGTAGAGGTAATTTTAAACATTAGGCATTCTAGTAGGATTACATTATTTTAGCAGTTTTCTAAAAAAACATGCTAAAAATCTAGACTGTTTTGACTGTTATAATGCAGACTGTAGAATTTAATTTTCTAAATTTTTAAATGTGTGTTTATTTCAAGAATCCATGTTTTTTTATGCACCGCATTCTGTAGAAAATTGTTCCAGTACCAGTTGGTTTATTAGATTCTGCTGTAACTTTAGGCTGAACTCTCACAGTTTTGTGCTACCATCAAATGAATCTTGCTTTGTCTTTCTGTTGGGACCCAAGTCTTATTGGAAGTTTCTTTCTCATTTAGATACTTAATGAGGTTACTTTCAGCTTTTTGGGGTGATATAAAAAAATGAAGATTTTAGGCGTTGTATTACTGGGCAAATTTTTCAGCCTTACGTCTTTGAACATATTTCTTTATGCATTTATTTTAATGTTCATTATCTTCAGGACTCAACACTGTAGCCCATGTATAATGCCACATCCAGAAGTAACACCCAATTTTCTGTCACTTTGACTTCTAACTTGCTTGTAGGAATTATGCTCGTGCTCTCTTCTGAAGTATTTAAATTTTGGTTTTAGTGACTGGGTTACCTCTTTACTGGGTGCAGTAACATGAATTACAGTTTTAGGGAGGTGTTGTATTTTCATTTTAAGTGTTCAGATGTGTGTTTTTCAAAATGGCATGCTTTGCAAGGTTAGTTTGTTTAATGGATCTGTTCTTGTCACTTACCAAGCTTAGTGTTTGTGTTGCTCTTGGTAAAAGAGCCAATGTTTTTGGATTTGTTTTATGTTAGCTTCTAAAAACACTACCAGGGTGAGCACTGTGTTTACCCTGAAAGAAATACCCCTTTGAATGTTGATTCCATGTTTACAGTAACTTATGATCAGTTAATTGTTTTTAATCCACAATACAGTCAACACAAAAATAACATTATCCAAAATTAGTAGGGATGCGATGTGGAGCTAGGCCAAGTGCCTTATGGGCATATCTGTCACACTTGCTTTTATTGCTTGTATTTGTGGTTTCTTCTGGTTGGAGACTTTGACTGATACTTGTTTATTCACACTTATTGTCAGTTGATTTTCCTTCATGCTGTCACTATTCACATTTTCATTTTTTTCTTTTGCCCTCGCTTGCTAGGAGAGATAAAGGCCTATTAGAAAGGTATAATGCTTAGAGAAATTGAAGGAAAATACTTCCTGTGTCTTGAGTAGAGTCACAAGGCGTTGCACCCCTACACTCAGCTAAGTCTTTGAAATGTTTTTGTCAAACTCAAGACGTGTTTTATTTGTCCTTTCAAGAATAGAGATGGGTATTGTATCACCTTAAAAGGAAAGAGTCATTCCGTTGCTTTGAATTTTTATTCAGATGGGATACAAAAGACTAACGGTGGTTTGAAGAATCTGAATGTATGGAACTTGTGCTAAAATCACTCTGTTCAATACTAGGAGCCCTTTTTATTGCCACACATTGTAAGAAAACAAAATGGTGAAATAAAGCAATTGGGGAAAAAAAATCATTATGTCAGTGACATGATTTTTACATGTAAAAATGGTATTTTAAATTTTGTGTGTGCGGGTGCATGTTTTAATCCATTTGCTTTGTGCGTGTCAGAGTAAGCTTTTAAGAAACTGATCCCCTAAAACTTGAAATGGGTTTAATTTGGGTATTTGCGCTTCTTAAAGGCATTTGACATAAAATGTTCAACTTGATGAGCACAAAATTTGATTAATTTCTCTATGAAAAGCATACTGTCTCCTGCTCTGAAAAGAAAAACCCAGACAACTTTAATATTGCAGTGTGTCAGATTTACTTTGCATTGCTGTGCATAACAAAAGCAGAGACAATACTCTCTTCTGATTCCACATCTGAAAAGGTGTATTTAACTTGTTTAACTGTAGATGTTTAGTCATAAAACTTTTGCAGTTGAAATGGAAGTAACATCATTTAATTCCTTTGTCATGTTATCTCATCCTTCGTGATTTAAGTTTTCAGCTGTCTGATATGCCTACTCACTAGTTAACTTTGAGTAGTATATGTTAACTGGTACAAAGCTGGTGAGATACTTTAATTTTCCCAAGCAATGAAGAGATTTATTTATCAGGTACTGCAGATCTGCGACTATAAACGTTCTAAGCTCTCTCTTTCTGCTCATTGGAGTTGCTTAGGTATTTTAGTGATGATGCTTTGGAAATAGCTTGGGTAAATGATGCAGTATTTTGTATTTAGATTAGACAGCTTTAAAGGTTTGTATATAAAACTGTCTGGTGTAAAGACTGGGTGGGTTGTTTATTATGTGAAATAGCATTGAAACCTTTCCTATGTTGTTATGTATATGAAACCACTAAGTGTCAAGTAGCCCAGTCTGCAATACTGGAAGACTAAAACATCCTGGATGGTGGTAGTGTGTAGTTGCATGCCATAAATTGTGCAGAGCTGAGGGGAAGTGACAAAATAAATATGTATTTTAAAAAGGGGGGATGACTTGGGAAAATTAAACTACAATTGTCTTGGTGACTCAAAGTACTTCTCAGTGTTTCATTTCCAAGCACTGACTAAGATGAGTGAGTCATTGGGAATATACTGGAGTGGAATTTCAGTATTGTATTAAAGAGGAAAAGAGGAAAGAAGTGGAAGCTTTGGAGTTTAAGAACTGTAGGGTCCAGTAGTGATCTGCAAATGTCTGAACTATATTTTAAAGGTTTCAGTTCATGTTTTGCTCATTTAATGTAATTTAGTTTGAATCCAGGTGTGTCATCTTATTGGTAAGATGGTCACTTTGGGAAAGAACTTGTCTTGATGAGAAAGGACGAATGCAGTCTATGAGTTCAGTAATTCATCTATGAAGGAAAGAACCTCTGCCATCCTTAGATGAATTAGTTTGCAGAATATTCTGACATATATATGGGGTGTTGTGTTTGTTTTTTTCCTGCAATGCTTTTTTTACATGTGCATGATCTTTCTTTTTGCTTTCAGGCCTTGAGTATAAACTTACGTAAGTTCTAAAAATGGGAAGAATTTTTCTGGATCATATTGGTGGCACTCGCCTGTTCTCCTGTGCAAACTGCGACACGATACTGACCAATCGTTCTGAACTCATCTCCACTCGTTTTACAGGGGCCACGGGAAGAGCCTTTCTTTTTAACAAGGTTGGTAAGAAGCTGAGGGGGAACTACTATTTGCTTTTGAAAAAGGAGTTTGTGGGATATGAATCATCAAAACTAAAAACTTCTTGACTCAAGTGTTGTGTAATTACTATTTTAATTTTTTTATTTCTATTTTGTTCTATTCAGCTGTCTTTGAAGTCAAATTAGGCATTTACCATCGATGGCAAGCTATCTAAATTAGTTTTTCTGCAATACTAAAAGACTCTAAAGAGAATTGTGTTTAATAGAGGCATCATGCCAAAATGCATGGTGTTTTAACTTTGGAGACTTCTGTAATATGAACTTCAAAGTCACTGTATGAGGATCTTTTGTCTATCAAAGAGTTTCAAAAGCATTTTTACTTCTAATCAGTTAAAACAAAAAGTCTAGATAATATTATGTTTCATTCCTAAAATGCATTTAAGCTAACAGTAGTTTGGCAACTTTAGGTAACGACAGTCTCTTTTACAGGCAATAATACTCTGGTTTAGTTTAATATCTTTTTTATTGATCAAATTTGATTTAATTCAACAGATTGAAATATGAAAGTCATAATTCAAAGTGAATTGTAGCATTATATATTAACCCTTCCATATAGACTTGTCCATTAGACTCATTGAAAAATAAGAGTGATCATCCTTTGCTTTCTCACAAAGTTCCTAGTGATATAATCATTGGTGTGTTTTGGTTTGGGTTTTTTCTTGAAAGCCTTTTGGCCATTGGCAGAGTTGATAGAGGCATCAGTAATGTCTTCGCTTAACTGCTTGGCCTTGGGATTTCTGGTATGCTGTATCCTGTCAGTAGCATTTATATGTTAGGCTGCATAGCTATAAAAGTGCTGTGTATCTGATTTCTTTCTCATCCAATAAGCACTGGATCCTGGGTTCAAATTTTTTGTTGAGTTACATAGTGGGGTTTGATCACAGAAGTTTGATTTTTACATTTCTGGACTCAGAAGCCTTACAGCTGAAGCAGAGAGAGCAAGCACAGCCAGGTGGAAAGTTGAGAAAGCAGTGCTGCCCCATCTCTTAGAAGCCTACCACATATTAGCAGTTTGGATATAGTTCTGATATCAACTTTTCAATGAATTAAACATCCTGGTTCTGTGGTGTTGTTGCCTAAACAATTTAAAAGTATATTTTAAACTGCTGAGGTAGCATACAAAAAAAATTATAATGTTTAATGCCTGCATTCTCAGCCACTGAGCCTTCCTTTTTCTTAGATGATAATTTCAGAAGCACCCCAAGATTTTTAAAGAAGTACCTCTTCTAATATTTTGGTTTTGACTTCTGGGAGTAAGTGTTAGAAATAGGTTACATATATTTCAAGTGGATTGATATCAGTTTACAAACTGTTGCCCAGGAATTTCTCACCCAAAGTTGAACACCGTACTCTACACTCTCGTAGGTCTTGTGATAGCATTTCATGTCTCTCAGTTAAACAGTGAGGGTTATACATCCCTGTAAAGCACATCTTTAAAGTGTTACCTTCTCAAGCAGGAGATTTTCAAGGGCTGTTGATTTACTTACTCCAGTTTTCAGTTCATATGCAGTGCCACAGGCTCTTTACTTTTAAAATGTTGATAGTCGTGCACATTGTTATCGAGCTTTGCTCTAGACAGACTAATCCTTTCTATTCCCTATTCCCTGTGTATTTGTATCAGGTGGTAAATCTGCAATACAGTGAAGTTCAGGATCGAGTCATGCTCACTGGGCGCCACATGGTTCGAGACGTGAGCTGCAAGAACTGCAACAGCAAACTGGGTTGGATCTATGAATTTGCCACTGAAGACAGCCAGCGCTACAAGGAAGGCCGTGTTATCCTGGAAAGAGCATTGGTCCGAGAGAGTGAAGGATTTGAGGAGCATGTTCCATCCGACAATTCCTGAAGAAACTTGAGTCTCTTCTCAGGTTCTCTTCAATTGAAACTCAAAAATAATAAAATCAACAAAAAAAGTCTGCTTACATACACTGTCACCTTAGCATCAGAGTCGGATTCATGGACTACAGAGTGGGAAAGCTTGTGAGAGTATTTCAGATGGAACCTTCCTTTCTTTATTCCTTTTATATTTTACTTTCCCTCCAGCAGCTGTTTGTAGAAAGAATGTTGTGCAGATGCTGTAACTTTTTCTCTCTTGCATTTACATCTATTTGACTTAGGATTGTATCTACAGATACAATGGGGTAAAAGGAAAATATTTGGGGGATTTGTCTTTTGTTAGAGAGAAATTCAATGAGGTTTTTTTTAGTTTGCACAAACTGATCTCAGCATAAAATTATTTTAAAACTACAGATGTTTTTTAAAAAGTATATTCCAATTTTTGGCTTTTTAGTTAGGTTTTTTCCCCTCCCCCTGGTCTTTTCACTTGATTTGCTAGCTAAAGTAGAGAGATCCGAATTTGTGCCGAGTGCTAAAGGTTCAGTGTTGGTACAGCTTGGGCTGGCCCTTGTGCCATATTCTTGTTGAGGTTGATTGGTAGCACAGAGCCCATTATTTCTTGTCATTCTTGACCCAAAGATGTCACCATTCTTGTTTATTTGTGAAGTCCCATTCACCATGTAAACTGGTGTTGATTGGAAACTATTCTTGAAATAGGGCAAAACTGCTTGGCTTTTTTTAACTTTAACTGATGTAACTTATAAGCATAGTAATAATATAAAATAATAGTTGTCTGTTTAGTCTTGCGTTGCTTACAAATCAAGCTGTGTTTGTAATGATAGGGATCCACTGAGAAACTACTGTTCCAGTAGTAATTTTTTTTCATTTCTCTACTAATCTCATTAAGTAGACAGGGAATTGCAAATCTTAATTCTTCAAGTAGCTTTCTTTAAACCCAGAACTTTCTATGTTAAACACAGCTGCTGTGTAAAAGGAGAAGATTGCCAGCATGTTTGTTCATGCCTAGAGTTATGCAATCTGCATCTCTTGAAAATATTAACTTAAACAGCTTGTTTTCAAATGCTGCTTCTGGTGTTGAAACCTTTATCTTTCAACTTTGTTGAACCTTTTCATTGTGATGTTACATTTTTATCTTTCTGGGCAGCAGTACATGTCAGCCTAGTAAACTAGTGACTTGGATTCCTGCTTTCTTCTTGTAGAGGTCAGCTCTGTTTAAAATGGTGATCTTGCTTGCCTTTTTAGCAAAAATGCTCTTCATTAATTTAACTCAAGGGTGCCCAAACACTTTCATTGTGTCTTAAGCCATAAGTTAAAATCTCAAGGGCTGAAATTTATTTGAATGTTAGATTTGTATGATTCCTTATCAAAGATATAATTTTTTTTTTCTTATTGGATAAATTGTGGTCAGTGTGAAATAAGTTACCCACAGATGTACAAGAAGGGAAAAGAAAAAAAAAAACCCAAAACCCAAACAAAAACCAGCCAACCAATCAGATCTGGGCTCTGACCTTTCAGAATAACTTATCTTCACTAGCCACAGCTCCATATGTGAAACTAAAATGTGGAGGGTGACTACGCTGGGTATTTTTCTTTCGTAATTTTGTTGGTTGCCAAGTGGCAATTTGGACACCCCTGACTTGAATCTACTGCCTATTTCATGTAAAAGTAGCTTTATCATAGAATTGTCACATAGAAAGAAAACAGAGTAGATCACATACCAGAGCTGTGCTTGAATCAAGCTGCTTAAGCAATAGTGTACTTGTGCCTCAAATGAATCAGTTTTTGCACTGAGTACAGTAGTACCCCATTATCTTGTACTTCTGTCCCTCACAGACCCCAGAAGCCCCATTAGCATGGTTCTCTGCAGTACTTTTCTTGTACTTCTGACATTACAGTACAATAAAGTATGTTTTGTCCTGAATTGATATTTGCCATTCTTTTGGAGTAATTTTCATGGAGTCTGTCAACTGAATGACATAACCTGTCTTCCTTTCCCAGCACTGAGTAAATCAGTGTGTTTCTACAGCAGAGTGACAGGCTGTTGATGAGCATCCCGCTCTGAATAGGTGGCAAAAGAGTGTACTGTTGATTTTGGAAGGTGCTTAGTAAAGCTTCATGCATACTACTTGGACACTTGAAAGCCTTCAATATACTCCTGTTAAAGAGAAAATAAAAACAGGAAATTGCTCATTTAATGGAATTCTGGGTGCCAAACGTCTTTGTGTTTGAAAAGACAGAAAGCTAAGCAAAACTCCAGCTTCTGCAAGAAATGTGAAGTTTTAGCTTCTGAAATGGCTTGGGAATTGGGAATTTGTATATCTGGAATTCTGTGACCTTTTTTCTTTGTGTGCAAATGTTAGGGAGAAGTCTTCTGCTAGCAGCTGGTCAACTTCATAAGCTGTAGCTGAAGAACCAAGGTGAGAGGTTCATTATATTGGTGTAGTGGAGCCTGAGTGGCTTATTCTAACTTGTGTTAAGACCTCTTCATTTTGGTAGACTGTTAGAGTCTGAGATGTTAAAGATAAATTATGATTTGAAAAACGCTATTGAGGCGAATTCATTAAAAGCCTATGAGACTTAAGCAAGTCCACTGCAGCTTTAAAACAGTAGACTCGGGATTGCTCTTTTGGCCTACATGCTGCTCCCTTCTGTTTCTCTCTGTGGGAGAGTTTAGCCTCATAAATTTTGACTGCTCCTCCTTGAGATGCTTTGTGTGTGAATACAGATAACTTATCTGTAGGGGACAAGACGATTGGTTACAGTACAGCTAGCAACAGGGAAGACACTGCTATTTGGCGTTCAATGTTATTTTGTAGTTGTGCAGTAGCCCTGGGTTCCCAAACAAGGCATGGCTGGCATGGCAAAATGTGCCACTACAGTGAACTTGTGCCTGGCATGTGACGGTGTGCCTATGCTGTCTTAGGCAAAGAAGGCAGAAGGCAATTACGCTGTACAACAGACTACTCTGTTTATGGAGACCTCAGAATTTGTGCTTTTAGGCTGCAGCATGGGCTAGCAGTGGTCCTCTGACTTTTGCCTAACATTAGCTGTATTAGAGTTTGTTACCTGCGCTATGATCTCATCTTGTAGTTGCAGTGTAGGTGTACCCAAAACTGAAGTACTTCATTAAAGGTGCTGACTACCATTACAGCAAAACACAGCTTTGGGAAGATGAAAAGATTGGATGGTGTCTTTGTGGATTGAAAAAGCTTTCTTTGGATGTTCAAAAGAACTTTTGAAATGACATACGTACCTCAGGGCTCTGTCAGAATAGGTAGCCTTACGCTGCGCTCTGGGAAGGCTATGGTCAGCTGACACAGGCTTATTCTTACAGGGCAAACTTGTCTCTTCAGATACCGGCCAGAGCTGTAGGAAATAGGGTCAGCAGAACATCAGTGGATTAACAGGTAAGGGACTGGTGAAGCTGCAGTTCAGGACACAATTGCCCAGTGTAAGGAAGAAGTGACTGGGAAGGCTGTAGCATTGACATGGGAAAAGGCTACTTGGTTAATCAACCCTATCTGAGAAGAGAAACCTAAACTGTGATGTTGCAGTACCATTCTGCAAAAGCCAGCAAGAGGGTGTTGTGTTTCCTTCTTGGGCCTGCCTTCACTTCTTTAACAAAATGATTAAAAAAATAATTAAGTAAAATCCAGTGAAGCTTGGTTTCCTGTGGCTCTTGAGGGCTTTGCAGACTCCCTGATGCCTGATAGGGATGAAATGCTTCAGACTTGGCTTGACTGGGGCCCTGATGAGGATCGCTTTCCAATCTGGGCCCTGTTTTTGCAGCATGTTAAAGAACTAAGCAATTTTAAGACCCTTTTCTTAAAAAGTTGGAATTAAAAGTGCCCAATAACTTAAAAAGATCACTTCAAGTGGTGAGGAGGAGTATGACTTGATTGATGGTGGCACTCTGTAAGCCTTTGTCTTCTTTCAGGAAATCTGAAATCCTATGGCCAGAGAAAATGAGCTCCTGTCTCTGTAATCAACTATTACGTGGAAAAGCCATTCAACAAGCCTAATTTCGACAGAATGGAGCTGTTCCTGGTCTCAGAGTTGCTTCCCTCATCACCTCTCTGATGTAAGGTTTTCTGGTATGTAGGAAATTATAAGGGGAGAAATCTCACGTTTACCTTCCAGCCTTTTGTTTGTTTACTAATTGGGTTCTTACTTGAATGGATTTCGGTGATGCTAGTAAAACTGCTGGCAGCCTAATGCCAGCCTTTCACTAGCTAAGGGCCCTTCCAGCAGGGTATTAGTGATGTCATCATCTCATCCTCAAGTCTAGGCAGAGCTTATTTGGGAATGATGCTTGACTGAACATCCTGCTCTGGCTAGAGGTGATGCGGGGGAAGACCTCATTCACCCTGCTGACACTTACATTCCATTGCTATGCTACATCCCCTTCCATCTGATGTTCTTGTAGGTGTGATCTGCTTAAGTTTGCATTGCAGCTCCTTTTAAAAAGGCGGTGACTGTGAGACAGCAGCAGTCTGTGCCTCTTTTAAACGTGGCATTTCACTCTCAGGGTCCTTAAATACCTACAGTTCGGTACAGGCTGCTCTGACTGCTGCTCAGTTGGAAGAGGCGGTTGTGTTGCTGCTTGACTTGTTAGTGCAAAAATAAACCCTGGCACTTATTTAAGAAATGGCCAGAGCCTCTCTGCAATGGGAGGCAGGTTATGGAAGAGAACCACAGATAAATGAGGAAGGAAAACGTGTGTGTGTGAGGGGGGATTCAAGTCTTGCTAAACCAGATAAATTCACTCAGAAGCAGCAGAGGTGGGAGAAATTCTAGAGGTAAGCTTGCACCTTTTCTTTATGGCTTCTGTGGGTTCAGGGAAAGTGGAAATCACCTGGGCATTGCAGAGGATCTAAGGTCCTCTAAGATAAACAGAGGAAGAGAGGGAATGTAAGCACTTCTGTTTCTTTTGAGAAACCTTATGGAATGTCCTCGCTGTAGGACACTGATAAGGGGAAGTGCAGAGCCAGAGCTAAGTTTCTGGCCTCTTTGTGTTTGGGTGAAGGCAGCTGGAAAGTATTTGTCCTTCAAAGTAGTCTCTGTTTTTGTTCTCATTATCTGAAGCATTTAACACTATCAGGAACTTGCATTTCTCATAGAAGTAAAAATAGGAGAAGGAACAAAAAGCTATGGCATTAATTTGCATTTCCTAAGTGTCAGACAGGGGTAGATGGGAGAGGGAGGGGTGTTCAGAACCTTACCTTTTGACTCTGTCCATGAGAGAGGTGTGCTTACCTGACATCAGGATCCAGTGCTGTTTCCCTCTAGGACTCAGGGATGTTTAGATGGGAGATTTTGCTTTGTCCTTTTGAAAGCATTTGATTTGACTGTTGCAAACACTTACAAGTGTCTGAAACAGTAAGTTGACTGCATTACAAGAGACTGCATGCCGTAGTTGTTTGCAGGCTAAGGGCAAGCGTTGCAATAGATGCAGTTGGTGAAACAGGGAGACTCCTGTTCTACTAGGGGAACACAAAGCAGCACGGCTAGCTCATACAAAGGCGCTTAGCCAAAAATCTGCCTGGTGACTTTCATCATATAGACTGACTGAGTATCGCAATCTCCTGCCCTTGCAAGGAATTGAAAACTATTATTCTAAGCACAACTACACGGTGAGTACAGAAGGAAGAATAGGAGGTTTGTTACTTTTCAGGGGTGGACCTTTGGTCCTGTGCACTGTCAAGAAGGTGGGATGCTCTGAGAGCGGTGGTGAGAACTCAGGTGCACCCTATGGACAGGGTGCAGAAACAGCCTCGGTGGCTATGCTGCTGGTTGTATTTGGCCAAGAGATCTTTCTCCCCTGTCCTACCTGTTTTTATTAGGTTTGGTCTGATCTGGAAATTCATATGCAGGTATGCTTTAGTGCACACAGAGTGCAGCTGCCCATATCCTCAACTAGAGCAATTTGCTTAGGCTTCCTTAGAGCAATCTTTTTCCTTTAGGGAATAGGGGGAAAATAAAAGCTACCTTAGCTCAGTCAGCACCCAGAGGTGTACATGGTGAAATGCATGCAGAAAAAAGCCATAACTGCATAAATCTGTAGTGCTTGCTGGACCTTCCCTACAGAATTAACACAGTTTAAGGATTTGGGAAAGTGCCTGCTTTTGGCAGTATTAGAGGGTCACTTCTAGTATCACTGTACCAGCATGATGGATTAATCATTTCAGCTCAGAAGGGATCGATGGATTGTCTATTCCATGTCTCCCTGCTGAGGAGGGATTAGCTTAGTAATGTACTCAATAAGCCTCCATTCTTGGGATGAAGTTTCTCAGCATGATTTGTAGCCGAAAGTACATTAGAGAGATACAATTTAGGTCACAAAAGTAGACCACTTTAAAAATGCCACATTTCCGGTGGATTGGGTAGCACATGGTTACCCTGTCCCTGCATACGTGCAGCCTGGGGGTGAAAGTGGTATGTGATCACAAGAGTAAGGACGGCACCATCATCATCCTTTTATAAGGTATACATTGAACTTGTAGTTACAACCTCTGTTCCACCATTCCTAACTCTGGACCGCTTGACTTTGTAATAATGTTGTTTCTAAACGTAATTTGGATATGAACTTTCCAACGTGCATCTAAGTGGCAAAAGCGAAAGAAACTCGGATTAAGCATTTGTAATTGCTGACTGCTTCATGTCTGGGATTTGAACTGGGAATCCTGTTTGATGCAGTAACCGTTACTACTTTAAGCTCCAAGGCTGACTGCTACTTAACTGGCAGCTGGAGAAAGCTTTTCATCAAAGGCGGCTGAGCAGATGTCAGACCTAGACTTCAGAGGTTTTCATTTGAT
This sequence comes from Phaethon lepturus, assembly GCF_000687285.1. NCBI lineage: Eukaryota > Metazoa > Chordata > Aves > Phaethontiformes > Phaethontidae > Phaethon > Phaethon lepturus. Next base: position 16,784 of record NW_010514538.1, read on the forward strand.
GTAAGGTCTCGGTGTGGGATAGGGAGCTTTTTTCAGTTCCTATGCTGGTTCTGGTTAGGTTGTGGGGTGGGCTTCCCCCCCCCCCCCCGGTTGGGGG
>NW_010514538.1:16911-26466 GCF_000687285.1 Phaethon lepturus
GATGTCTGGACTTGGTGAATTTCTTGCCCCATATAGGGCTTTGGAGGAAGAGATGGGAAGAAGAAAACTACTCTGCCATTTCCTATCAAGAAACTGAGTCTCTTGCTTCCAGCCTCCTGAGCTGGGAAGGCTCCTGCTCCATGCATGCTCCCTGCCAAAGAGAGAAATGCCCCATGATTCCTGTGCTGCTTTTCTGGGAAAGGGAGGAGCAGTTGGAGGTAGCTTACTGTCTATCTCACCCTGCTTCATTTGCTTAATCATAGCTGCAGGTAAGCTCGGGGCATCTGAAAACTTTGGCTGGCTGTCAAAACAAACCTGAGGGATAGAAAAACAACAGCTTTTAACACTCAGTCCAGTGCAGATTTAGCACAAAAAAACTCCAATGTTTGTATGAAACCCAAAATAAACACGAAAGCTCTTTCCCCCATAAAACTCACTTCAGCAGCGTTGGTATTTTTATGTCAAAAGGCTGAAGGAGAAGCTGATGGGCCTGCCACGGGGAGGGAGGGGAAGGCAAAGGCAGAGAAGAATGCTCTGCCAGAGGTTTTGCAGTTACTTGCTGGCAGTGTTGATGCTTAGATATCTGCTCCGGGTGCCTTGGGGAAGGTGATGCTCATCACTGGCTCCTTTACCTGTCTCCTCCCCCTTCTCTCCTTGTTCTCTGCAGCCCTGTTGTGCTTTGTGCCTCCTTCTGCAGTCTCTCTCTCTCCTTCCTGCCCTGCTTCTGGCATCCCTGCCGAGTTTTCAGCAGGTGACCTTGTTCTTCCCAGCGCGGCGCTGGAGACCGCGGCTCTCCGGGGCCGAGCTCAGCCCTACCCCGCCCCGCCGACCCCCCCGCCGGTGGCGTGGCCGTATGGTGAATGGCCGCAGGGAGACAGAAAGGCTGTCGCGGGTCTGATTCACTGGGCTGTCGCGCAAAACAGCGCAGGCAGCCATGCGGGCAGGCTGCGGGGGGTGATGCGAAGAGCAGCCAAGGCTTGCTTGCACTGGCACCACCTCTGAAATTGGGGTTTTATCCCTCTCCCTTCTGTGCTGCCGGGGAGGCATGAAGAACACGGGCACAAGTGAAGTGATCTTAACTGTTCTCAGTTCCTCCTCTGGTAGCACAGGCTCTCGGGAAAGACCGGTGTGGAGAAGGCTCTGCTCGTCTCTCCTGCACGGCGCAGAAGCGTGGAGAAGCGCGGTCCTCATCCGCACCTCCCACCGGTCCTCGGTGTGGACGAGGAGCTGAGCTGGAGCACCGCCACGTCCCCCTGCAAACCCGCAGGCAGCCGTCGCCCCTCACAACAGGGGCAAACGGCACGCGCTGGTGTGACGACCCTACCGAATTTCAAGGCTCAGCTCCAAAGCATCGTGTCATGAAAAGTTCTTAACAAAGTAATTGGGCACGTTGTTTTTAACGGGCAAATTTATACGCATCCCCTGAGCCTTGTTTCAAGAAACGTCTAACCGCTTCTAGATGGACTATTTTAGAACATAATAACCCATCCTGAAGCAGACCTCCAGCATGGAAAACTTCAACCCGAGTGTTTAATGCTTGGTAAGTAAAATTATAACCAGCTAAAAACAGAGCTGTGTATTGGAAAGTGCCAAGCAGCCTTAATTTAGGACTCACTTTGTGCACAGAAACTTCAGTTTGCCAGAAAAGAAAGGAGAACGCAGCTGCCAACAAGTGCATCAGTTTGGACAGACAGATGGAAAAATACATTTTTGCCTTTCATTTATTGTGCTTTGATATAACTTTTCAGGATGCAAACATACATCTGATTTTTCTTGTCTTAAATGGGTAGTTAAATAAAATCTAGCAGAGGCACATGTTTTTGTCCATCCTTTAACACCATAAAATTGCTTACAGTATTGTCTTAGAAATGGCTTAGTTCAGTGAACTTTTCTAGCACTGACTAGCTTCCAAATAATTAGGGCTTGCAAGACTCTCAGCCTGATTCTTCTCTCCTTTACACTGATTTGGTTTTGGTTTTTTTCTCTTGTCATCAGCTGACTTCATTGGAGCTACTCATTCCCTACAGGCTTGGTCTGAGTAGAAATATATATACTTCTGTATATATACAGAAATATATATATATAATATGTATACACATAGAGAGATTATATAGAATAGAAATGAAATCATACTAACCAGTGGGTTTCAGTTTTACTTGACACTGTGCACACATGCTGAGATTGCTAGTCTCCTGAAGTGTAGTTGTAAGCACCTTTTCCCTAACAAATACCTCTGCAGGTGTTTTGTGTGACTTGCTGTTAGCTGTGAAGTTCCGCATCTGCACCAGTCAGAGGACCAGACCAAAATCTTTGTTATAAGAACATTAAATCACTTCTTTTTCTTTTTGCAGGCAGTACAAAATATGATCCTGGTTTGCGGTCCAAGAACTGGCAGCTCAGGTGAAATGTGTGCTCTAACCACTCAGAGCTTAGGCTTGACGCTGTAGCATTGAGTCAAAGCAGTGTCCTTTCCTACTATCAGGCTTAGTAACAGATATGACCAGTTTTGGAATGGCTGTAGCAAATCATCACTGTTTTCCACGCTGTGTGCCGTGTGCTGCACATGTTTATATTTGACAGGTGAGAATGATACTGCCTAACATTTTTATTTAAGGTTTTAACCCAAAGACTTCAAGGCCTTTTCGAAAAAAAAGCTGATACTGACTACTCGCTTTTGCCTATGGATGCTCAGAGACTTCAGATGATTCACCCGGAGTCTACTCTACAGTTCTGAGGTCTTACAGCTTGTGACTCTGGGATTGCGTTGACCCTGAGTAAAAAAATCTTTACCCATCGACGCTGGATTGCTGATCTGTGGTGGCAGGGAAGTGCTGCTTGGTGAAGGCACGCTGAGGATGTATAACCTGAGGGTAACAGTCAGTAAGGTTGTGTTATCCCAAATATTAACTCAGTTGTGCCTTATGGCAAGGCTTAGACTGGTGCTGAATTAAAATGACAGCAAGCAATGAAATGGTGTCATTTTTCAGTCACCATTCAGAGTGATTCCTTTTAAGTCCTCTTAGATAAACAAATCTGGTGGTCTGCCATCTTCATTTCTTCCCTGCCTTTGCTCCTGTCTTTTGTCTCCATCCGTTCATCACAAGCTGAATGCTTCTCATCATGACATCTTGCCATACCACCGTCCTCTTCCTTGAAGACCTTTTGCTCCCCATCTTTCCCACCTGCTCTGGTCTTCACCAGTCTCCACCCTTTTCCAATCCCATCATATACTTTCTTTTGTTGGCCTTGGCTGCTCTCTGCATGCTCTTTCTACTTCCCCAAATCTGTGTGGTTTCTTATAAGATCGAGTGGTATTTAGAGCTCTTACAGACTCCTTTGTTTTGGTTTTTTTTCCCCCCTAGGTTGCAGGTAGGATTGGTGTGAAATGTGCCAGAGACTTGAACAAGGGTCCTCAACAAGCATTCTACCTCTGTTTTGAAACTGAGCCTGGAAGTCTTTAAGATTAATGTAGGATCATTTCCGTGGCTCCCACAACAAACGCGGTACACCTGACTAGGCTGCTGCCTCTATGCTTTGAGTGTATCTGATTAACATCCCCAGCTTACCTTTAATAAGCTCCCAAGCTGACCTGGCTGCAGCTGGTGGGGTGTGATGGAGGTGACAGAATTAATTTACAGGAGGGGAAGCAAGCACTGACAGGGATCCCTGCATAGAGATACCATTATTTTCCTCCCTCAGCCTAAGAAACAATAGGAAAAAGGAATGCTGCACCTGGGCACTGCCGTACGTATCCATAGGTGGTGGATTGCCTTGCATGCTCTTTTCGATACTTGTTTTATAATGGGGTATTTTACTCTTCTCTGGTATTTGATGTGGCCAGATCCCAGAGAGGAATGCCAGCCACTGTCAGATTTCTACTACATGTGTTGCTTCATCTGTGTGTCCTTGTGGGATAAATCCAGCTTCTCTGCAAAGCACCAGTGTTCCATACGTCTGTTTTAAAGATTTCTGTTAAGAAAATCCTGTTGCAATCCCTTCCAATATCAGTGAGCTGACCCTTATGGGGTGGTCAAAATCCAGCTCTCTGCCATCTGACCTCCTGGGGGCATCTGCATCCCACCTCCCCTTCATTAGCTTTACATGAGATATGCCCATTGTAGTAATCAGTGTTTGTGTCTGAAAAATTTTAATGGCTGGGTTATATACCACATGTCATACGTTATCAACCCTATTTTTTAATGGAGAGCTCTTTTCTGACAGTGCAAGGGACTCTCGGGAAGTTTCAAGATCCAGAAATGTTGGGGAGTAAAACCTGAAGCAAAGTTTGGCAGCCTGCAAATTATTTATTACCTGAGAGCCAAAGAACTTTTGAGTTCTTGAGTTTGAGTTTTTGAAGAGCCAAGACTTTCACTGAATCACTGTGTCCTAGAGAGGTGGTCCTGCCTGCTTTCCTGGCCTTTGCCAGGTCTCCCTGCCTAACTTTCAGCTGAGAGGGGTGGGCACCTTGACCTCACTGGGGAGAACCTTTCTCCAGTAAGTGTACCAGGGCCTGAAGACAAACTTATGTCTGCTTTTCCCCTGAAAGTTTTCGTTTTATTTTCCTGGTTGGTCAAAGCTGCTAACAAAGATTTGATTTGTCCTCACAGAATATCTTCAGACCCCCTCCCCAAGGAGGCTGCCATTCCAATCTGTGATTAAAGTGTTCCAGTATTCCTGGCAGAACTAGAGGTCCATGGGATTGAGGGGGGATGAGCGTTTGTGACTGACTTGAAGGATATCTAACAGCTGACTATAATCTTTGGGGTAAAATACATCTGTGTCACTTAAAATTCTCAGGCCAGATCCCAAGTTTGTATTTGGTTTCTTCTGAAATAAAACTCGGGTCAGGTTCTTCTCATAGTTATGCTTCAGCACTGTTTATGGCAACATCAAGCTTCGGGACAGATGTTGTTAGTCTCATGTTGGTTGGAGAGATATTTATAGGAAATCTAAAGTAACTTTACTTCCCGAGGGTTCCACACCGAGGATGTCAGATTCGGAGCTTTCCAAGGAAGCTGCCACCTTAAAATAGACCAAGAGAATTCCTGTTGTTCAGGTGATATAATGAGGCGGAGATGCAAACGCAGAGGGAAGCAGTAGCTGGTATGTTTTAACTGATTTTTTTTTTTTTTTTTTATGTAATATATTTTATGGGCAAGAATAGGGGAAGATGAGGGGCCAGCTTCTGGCTGGAGAAGTTGGGATGTACAGCCTGCTCAGAGGGTGAACACAACACCTATATCTGACAGGAACCAATTTAGACATTTTTTCCCTCTCTGCAGAGGGCTGCACTGCAGTATTAAACATCAGTGCTTCATCAGTTCCCCCCCCCATTCTCAAAGGAGGAGAGGAGGAACAAGCAGAAGTTAATAGCTGGTGGCTAGTGCATTCACTGTAGCTTTATAAGCACTGAATTGAAGTCCTTGCCCCAAAATGCGTGGGCTGGTTCTGATATAAAACCAGGTCTCCTTTGCAGACCATAAGCATTGCACTGTGGGAAAGGAGAGCTGCTATAAGCGTCACCTGGACCAGAAATTCTGCTGAGGACCACAGGAACACATCTCAGTCAAGCTTCATTGAACCCAGCATGTCCTCACAGACTGAGCGAATCGGCGTTTACCAACACTGGGTTAAATTTTGGTGTTGCAAATCCTACTTGCATCAAGTGGAGTCTGAAGGACGGTAGCTGTTACGATGCTGGAAATGAAGAAGCCTCAGGTCTATGCCCAGTTCTGCCACCAGCCTTCTCCTACAATCCTTACAAGGTTGTTTCACTTTTTGTCCTTCAAGTTACCCCCATCCTGTGTGCAATAAGAGGGCTATGAAAGACCTCTGACAGTTGTCTGTCAGAAGTATTATTTTGACAACTAAAGAAGCCATGGCAACATAAAGCTACAACATGGTTTCCATCACAAGACTAACTTGAGTCAGTTACTGCTTTTGAAACATCTGTGGTGTGGGCTAAAAGTAGACTTTTCTAGCAGAATTGGAGTACATTGAAAGAGTCACAAAAAATATCCCAAAATAGGAGGAGGAAAGAGGGAATATCAGATAAGAGGGGGCAAATCCAAAAGAGTGCAACAACAGTTATGAAATGCCTCAACAGTTTCCCTGCTTTTGTTGTTGTTGTTCTTTTTCCAGCCAGACTGATGAATTTACTGGATTTGTTGAATTATGATGTAGTGAACAGAACCACTCTTGAGACTCTCGTTATTAAGATTCTTAATACTAACAACATTCCTCCAAGGAATTACCTGCAGCTGGGGGTTTATACCACCGCTTGCTTCTGTAGGGACTGGAAAGTTGTAGGAGTCTTACCTGAGAGCTTTATCCAGATGTGTACCAGTTCCTATTTTGCCTTTATCCTACATTGTGATAGCTTCTACCCTCCCTGCATTCCTCCCTGTTCTAGGAATGCAGCTATCTGGAGGTTGGGAACATGGGAGTAAGATCACCAGATGATATTTTATCTGGAAAAATGCAAATATATTTCCTGGAGTGGGAAAAAGTTGCTTCTCTGTGAGAGAGGCTTGAGACATCTGAAACAACTAAGACATAGTGGGGAACATTTTGGACATGACTTTGTGATGTGACTAGCAGAACAGGCCAGCGTGGGGCCTGCCTGTATGAAGGCAGCGTGCCCTTGGACACTTCACACTACCCTGCCTTGGATCTGTAAACTGCACAAAGGATTTTTATTAAAGAAACACATTTCTACAATGCTTTTCACTTGATTATCTCAGAGTGCTTTAGTAGGCTCAGAAGATGCTAGGGAACAATCAACGCAGAAGCTGTGCTGTAAATGTTGCAGCATTTATTTCTATGCAAGTCATCTTTTCTTACTCCCTTTGTATTCAGACATCAAAAGGAAAAGAACAACAAGATGAAGGCAAAGGATGAGGCTCACACCCAATGTTTTTCTCTATCATTTTTGCCAAAGAAAAGAAGAAAGGAAACAAGCACCATTGAATGTAAATTATCTTTTTTTTTTCTTTGCCTACTTCTAGACACACTTTCATTGGTACACTGTAATGAGGCAGAAGGCACTGAAATGATGTGTGTGTTAGACCTAACAGACAATATTGTAACTGTACCGTCCTTTTAATAGATGCTTTCACTCCTGAAAGCTTTGGATCAAAATCTTTATTTCAAATGCACGCATACCTCAGCAAATTTGAGAAGTAATTGCCGATTTCATGGTTTGTGCCTGATATAATGTTGAGCTAAAGCCAGGATTTGAAAGTTTGGAAAATATGACTCCAGATTTTTTTAGTCAAAGACCATCTGAGGTCTGATGAGGTCTCCTGAGCACGGAGAAAGGAAGAGTGTTAATGTTTTATGGGTCAAGTGTGCAGGGGTGTGTGATATACTTGGTGCTTTTATGATATGCCAGAAAGTCTAATCCCAAGGCCAGGAAAGCAACCCAGCAAGCAGAGGAATTTGGATAATAAAAGAAAGTATCAACACAGATCGATGACTGCTGTAGTTAGGATGCACATTAAAGGGAGTTTTAAAGCCCCCTTAAAGAGAAGTAAAGGCCCTGCAGTGTTGTTCAGAGATCGTTGTCTGAGGGAGGGACCAACGAGCAAAGTAAGCTGGAGGAGAGGGGCAGGTTTATGTGCAGCCTTGGAGGAGGGTGGGGAATCGTTGCGGCTCCCGTACGCACGTGCCGGCGCTGTGGCTGTGCTGAGGTCGCTGGGCTCGTCCTCGCTGGCGCCCATGCCGCCGCACGTAGTAGGTGCTGCTGTTTCGGTGCTCGACGTGGAGAGTCGAGGGCCGGGTTTGCAGGGGTGCGTGGAGCATCTTCTGCTCTCACAGAGGCAAGTGAGAAGTATTTTGCTCTGAAAATCAGGTTTTGCTGTTCTCAGACTAGCTGTTTTTGTAAGTACTGACCTTGCCGGGTTTGGTGCCTTGTGCTGGTACAGGAGTGTTTGGAGATGTTCCTGTGAAAAGGGTAATTTCTTCTTGTTTTTGTAATGGTTTATATTAAAATTTCCTTCCTCCTCCTCCCCTTCCCCCAAATTGTAGTCTCCTGCTCACCTCTCCATTCACCCCTGGGACATTAACCTGTGATGAAACTCCACCAATGCAGAGCTGATGAAAATTGGAGGGGGGACACCCTGAATGAGAAGGCGTGTGAAAGTCAGTCGCCAAGGTAAAGCAAATCTTTTCAGATCCCTTTCTTGGCAGGCAACATAGGCACAGCCTCCGAGCATGGCTGGCAGGGGTGGTTCACGGCGCTGCGCTGGCTGCGCCACGCAGTGCTCTGGCCCCCGGCGTGACTCTCCTGAGGGCTGGTGGCACCAGCAGGAGGGACGGAGTTTGGTCGCCGCGGGAAGTCAGGAATCTGGTTAGAAGGTATTTACGCAGGCGAGTATCGGCTGCGTGATGCAGCGTCTGAGTCGCACGGTGCGAAACCTGCATCACCCGTCTTCCCAGTGAACAAGTCTGGGGCGGAAGGACCGCTCCCCCCACCATCACAGCTGATAGCAGCTCTCTCTTCCCATGCAACAGGCAGTCTCCCCGGGCATGACGAACAGGACTGTGGAAGGAGGAATGCTAGGGTGTAAGCAGGCCTCTTGACTGAACCTTCACCCTGTTCCCCTGAAACAGTAATCATTGCGTAACCTTCATGACAAACTAGTTCCCGCACCGAAGAAAGCAGAACCCAGATGGGCTGTGAGTGGTCCCGTAGCTGCGTGTGTGTAATAGATGTGTACGACTCGCACCCCGTTATCTGTCTTCCACAGCATCTCTGAGAGGATATAAACCCTCTATCCGCTCTGCAAGCAGAGCCTGTTTCTCTGCTGCTCAGTCTTCCCCCTGTAGCTATCGTAGAGAGACGGCTGCTCTTCTGATCTGACCCACGTTTGTGCTCTGGTTATTCCACAACGGGATGGGAGAGCCAGCAGCTTGCTCTGTGTTTGAACAACGTTGTCTACATCTTAAAACAGCCGAGATAGATAGATACAACACTCTGTAGTGGGGCTGTTGGTGTCGAAGATGGGGCTGGTGACCACTATTTTCGACTACCTGTGAGGCTGTGCTTTGGAAATTGGGCATTTCACTGATTTATGTGTAATGTGAGGAGAAGGCTCATTTAATCATATGTTGAGGGAATGGCAGCACTGCAGGGAAAGGCCAAGAAGGCCTGAGCTGGATGCTGTAGCCTTGAAAGACAACGAAGAGTGGCACTCAACCAGACCCAGTTTTCTGAGGTTACTGTCAGATGCTCATCTTTCTCTCCATTGTTATTCCAGCTTAGCAAATATTGCCCTCACAGACGTCAGGGTTGCTTTACCACAGTTTGTGCCTTTTAAGTTGGCTAGAGAAACACAACTTGTATGAGAAGACATACAATTTATTGTTAGTCTGCTTAAAAGCTTTAACAGTCTGCTCAAAGAGTCCTCGTCAATCCACTTACAATGATGCTAACAATGATAAATAATATTATCTAGAATATTAGAGAGAAAGGGGATAAAATAAAAAAAAAATTAACATTCTAGTGTCAAAACTAATACACATACAGCACTTAAGCCGCTGCGGCTTTCCCCA
>NW_010514539.1:0-13399 GCF_000687285.1 Phaethon lepturus
CGGAGGGCAGCCGCCTTCGGCTGCCTTAGCCAGCGGGGCTCCGGCGAAGCACGAGCAACGGACCACAACCGAGCCCGTCGGCACCGGCGCCTTTCCACAGTGCAAGCACAGTGTCGAGCGCGAACCCCGCGCTCTCTGCAAACGCAAGGAGCTCTGCTGTTAACAAGAGCAGCGCGAACCCCACGTACAACCCGCTACTTTGACAAAGTCTATCAGCTAGGTCAGCCTGGCAAAGAAATGCCTCGCACGGCTCTGCTGGCAAACTACTCGACTGTAATTGTACCTTATACAAATAAAAAATGCTTTTGCCAATAAAGTTCATACTAGGTCCCCCAAAGCAACGGGTTGTTTTGACAGAAATGCCTTTAACACTAAGCCTTTTGCCAGTACACAAATGCTGTACACAAAATGACAAATTTAGAAGTAATACATAATGTTATTACTTGAACTAAAGTTTCTGCTGTAGCCGTGGGTTCAGATCAAATGCTAATTTGAAAGACTACGCTTATTTTACTCCTCCTTCACATTTATCTTTTTTATCTTTTATTACTTTTTAGTTTATTGTTTGTTCTTCACCCAGACCTTGCAACTCGCAACTGAGATGAAGTCTGGTTTAAAACTTTCACCACGTAGGATACTGCTTTTAAAAACCAGCTCCATCTAATTATTATAATCTCAGTCATACCCAGAGCTCAGCTCCCCCTGGTCAAGAATTAGTGCGATTGTGACTTAATACAATTTTCTTTTTTTCCCTGAAGCAAATACAATCTTTTTAGATCAATTTGTAGATTGTTACCCTAGAGGAGGACAACAATGTAAACAAACGCTTTTTTTAATACCATATTAACTCATTTAATTTGCACACAGATAAAAGCGTGAAAATATTTCGTTTCGCCGGCGGAGGGACAGCCTCGTACCCAGGCGAGCTCTGCTGCAGCGGCAGATCAGGTCTGGGTCTGGACTAGCGAATAAAAAGAAACCCAGGCGAAACCTCTGTGCCGAAAATCAAATCCACATGCGGCGTTAGCTATTTACGCGCTGAAAGGCCCCAATTCTTCACCGTAGCGCCGCTACTTTCTGCTTCAGTGGAACTAAGCTGCTTTAACCTGGCAGCCCCGAGGAAAGGGAATCCCTGCGTGGCATACGGCCACCGCCTCCTCCGCTGGCCGGGGGACAGTGGGCACGGAGAGAAGGTCCCAGAGTCCTGGCATGGCCAGGCTGCTAAACCAGCCCTTGGGAAACGCTGGCAGCCGGCAGAGCAGCCTTGTTACAAACTCATCCCCATCTTGCACAAACTTCCCTACGGCTGGGCCAGCCCGGCCACGCAGCTCCTCTGGGTCCCCAGCCATCGCCGGTCCCACACTTGGCTATTTCACAAGTCAAGAGCTCCCGGGGATGGCAGCGCCTGCCAGATCACGTCAGATCTGGAGGAGGTTTCACGCCGCAGAGCCCGGCAGAGGACACGGTAGCTGAATGCTGAAACAAGTTCATTAGGAGGAAAGGGAAGGCGAAGGAAGAGCCCAGGAGGAAGGGGGCGAAGCCGAGGGTGCCTGGCGTGGGCTCTAACACAAGGAGCGAAACACAACTGTTAACCATAAAGCAATGCGTGTAAGCCACTTTTACCACCACACTCTGCTTGCTCCTCGGATGTATTACACAACTGAAGTTCCTAAGCCCCGTTTCAGTGAGGTTACTGCCCTCTTACACCACCAGCGCTGTGGGGTAAAAGGGACAGAAACCAGGCAAAACTAACTTTGCCTAACTTGAAGGCTCCTTCAGACAACTGCAGAGGAGCCCAACAGCCGGCTGCAATCCCATCCCCTGCATCTGCCTGTGAACGAAGGCAGCGACTTAATGAAAATTCAATGTTACAAAAACATTTTATCTGTATGAAGAAGATGGGACATGATTGTACTTAAAACACAATAAGAAATGTGTTGACATGTTTTCCCATTGCCACTTCCCCTACTCTTCTAAGTACACATCTCTAATGACAGTTCTTAGTTTAATGATTTAGGGCAGTTGGGGGTGAATTGGCTTTTTATTAGTCAACATATCTAAGAAAACGCCGTTGTGATGGATGAGGCAGCAAGGAGAGGACCTCCAAAAGCAGACAGGAGCTCTGAATATAAGGGACAGCTAAGTGAGACATATTAACAAGTCACTGCCACAAAAATTCAACGTAATTGAAGAGGGATTCATAAGAGAACCATCTGGGAACACCTAAAGAGCTCTTCTGCAGGCTGGAACAAGGGTTTGCAAATGCATCTTTGCCTAGACACCTTGCACATGACAGTACCTTGACTCACAGCATAGGTGTGCTACAGGAGAATAAATTTGTTTACAACAGAATTGTGGGACTGCCTGCATATAGATAGTTTTCTATATCCTGTTTGAAAAGTACACTTGGTATTCAATGGCTTTTTTGGTAGACAATATTCATCAGTCAGCTGAAGCACATCATTTTGAATCATGAATATCTCTGCAGCCAGAAAACAATTTAACATCTTGAAGGAGTCTCCCTGCTACAGCCATGTGCCCGTTCCTCTCCAAAACGTATGGGTCTGTAAGTCCTGGGACACCAGTTAACCCAGAGTGGGAGAATCATTCCCACATGGCTGTTGGAGACACGGTTTTGCCACAGGGATTTTGCTGAAGGAATTTTCAGATCTCAGAAGGGGAGGATATGTGTCGTATGCACACACACACACTCTTGCCAGTATAACCAGTATCAAACATAGACCGCTCACCTCGGAAATTAATATAACTCCTCGAGACCATTCTGCAGGAGACTGCTGTTACAATTTACTCCCAGTTTGCAGGGAAGGAAGCAGAGGCATGCATGTTTGGGATCAGACTCTCAGCCCAAGTCGCTGTGAGAGGGGCTTCCCGAGCACCCGGAGCCCATCCGCACACGTCCGTGCCATGTAACACAAGTCCAAGTACTGAGATCCTCCCCGAGCAACGTGCCCAGCATGATCTAAAGCCAACTCACTGGTGTCCCCAGCCACTACCTCTACCACAAGGCCACATTTCCGCTACAGATTACACTCAGACCATTAATCTTTGAAAGAGCAGAATTTGCCACTAATGCAATCGGAAACGACGGTAAGAAAGGCTCCCATTAATGAGAGCCAGCTTAATATAACAACCGACTTCTACATTTCTTATCTGAAAATACCTCCCCTGGAAGCTGTGGATACATTATGGGCTTAAGAAGAATTACTAATGCATTAATTCTTGTCAGATTTGTAGTGTCCTAACCCACAGCTGCTTCACCCACTGACCTGGGTAACATTAGCGAGAACTATATAATTTAGTAAATGAGGGCCCGACTGTGCACTGTGCACTTGGGCTGTTATTTGGTCCCGGCATGAGCAAGGGATACCTGGTCAGGCACTGAGATTATCAGTAAACCAATTTCTAGGATCTTTGGTCTGAAAAGTAAACACTTTTCTTTTTTGCTATCTTGTGTTTATACTAACACAGACTTACGTGTCTACTTTTATGTAGCAAAAGCAGCCGTTCCTCTTTATCCTGCATGAATCCGTGTGGGCTAAAGTTAAAATGGCACGTGTAGAGTGGAGTAAAAGCACAGTCGGGGTTTAGGGATTAAATGCCGACTTTGAGAATACACCGAAAATCATCCTATGTTGTGGCAAAAAAAAGATTAAGTGGATATTTGCAAACGCATCAGTTCTCAGGAAGCCAACTGGCTGGGGATGAAGGCAGCTCTCGTACGCGCTCCCGCGGGATCCTGGCGTTGCACACGCATGTGAGCGGATCGGCCCAGCTCAATCTGGGGGCCTTTGCACGCACGCGCTGCAGCCCGGTCCCGAGCACGGCCGCGCTGCCGCCCGTTCCCTAAAATAACCGGCCCGTGAATGGGAAGAGCATGAAAGCCCAACTCCTTCCCTGCCACAAAGCAGAAACGGAGTCTCTTCCATCACAGGAAAGGAGAGAACATCCTGACAAATGCCTGCGTTTTGGACGGGTGACAAAGCTGTCATGGGAAAGAGGCGGCAGCTCCCTTCGGAGACGGGAGGTGGGGAGCGGGATCAGGAAACTTCTGAGCTCTTCTGGCAGCCCAGGTCTGGCGCCGGGCCACCAATCCCCCACTCCTCGCGGCAGATCAGTGCTTAAACACAAGCAGATTGACACTGAATGCTCGGTGGCTGCTCCGTGGTTCCTATGAAACAAATGTGATATCTGGAGACCTGAGCCCGTTGGAGAGGTTGCACAACCCATGTTCACCTCCATAATTAGCACACTCCCGTACCTTGCGAGCTGTTGCTGCACAGACCGAGCCCCAGTTCAGCCTGGAAAGTCACCTCTCCCACCAGCTCCCAGAAGGTCCCTGCAGCAGCCTGGAGAACGCCTCGGGGGGCACGCTGCAGCACCTACTTACTGCCGCCGGGCTGGCCCTTCGGCATCCTCCTCAGCTCTCCTCACACACTTCATTCGCCTCTATGTAGAGATCGTGTGGGAAAGGGGCTGCCTGTGTATGCGGAGGGTGGGGAGGAAATTCAACTGGAAGAGAGACAAAGATCTTTTAAAGCACCATGTTGCATGCCCCGTTCTTGGGTTCTGTAAATCGCGACCTGCCATAAGTTAAACCTGACACGGTCCTTCACGTGCACCTCCCCGCTCCAGGAGCCAAAGCCATACCCCGTGGGGAGACGATCAACTTCCAGCATTCCCAGGTAATATGTACATTTGAGTTTCGCTCTCCATAAAAATTGTCAGGATTTCATCTAACTTACTTAATTATCCTCTACTTGGAGCTCCATCAGGTGCCTGGCCACATGCCTGCTTTTAGGAGTCTCAATACCAGACGTAACCAGGGGAGAGAGGCAAGTATCTCCAGAGAGAAAATGACAGCACCCAAATTCATTGCCTGTACGGAGTTACGTGCTGCTTATGGCTTGCAGAAGTAGCAATACTGGACAAAATGCCTGGACAGTAATTTTACTCTGGTTTATTGATTAAAAAACAGATCGTCTCTCTTAATTCCTCGAGTTTCTAGTATGTGCTTTAATGGCGCAGTTTGATTTATGACGATAATGGTATTCCTGTGCAAACAGTGGATTTCCAGTTTCTACATCTGCATATGAAAATGTTCTAAGAAGAAATATTTTCATAAATGTTAATAGCAAAGTCACCATTACCAGTAATGAACTTCATATGCATGATTTCGTGGGTATTTGTTCCTTCAGCGTACTCTCACTGTCACTGGCCTGATGCACCACTGTCTCACTCCACTCTTTGCCCGTGCAAACTCCCAAGTTTTGACGGTGTAAAACTGGAGTAACACAGTGAAGAATCAGGCCCTAACACAAAGAGTACACTGTATACGTTTTTATTGTATAATTTATTGTTTTTTCCACTGAGCTGGCTATATTGTTTTATCCATTTGCGTGACAGGATGTCTAGGAAACAGCTGAAAGAATTATTTGCAGTGAATTTAAAACACACTGGATTAGAAAGACGCAGACACAAAAATCTTTGTTAAGCAAATAACAGGGTGCTACCCTTGTGTCAGATTGGGAAACTTAACTCCTTCATATCATAAACTGCACATATGATAGGTACAACAGCTCTGCCTCCTTCGTAGTCTGAGCTGTCGTCCCCGACTAGCTTTACCTCCACGACAGCGAGGCACGCGGGCAAAGCCAGTTCCCCGAGCTTTCCCAGGACACCAGTGGACAGGGAGCAGACAAACAGCCTTCCTATCCCGAACGCGGCTCCAAGCATGGGCTGGAGCTGTCTTCTCCAGCTGCATCCGTCTCCCTCCACCGACGAAAAACACACGCACGTGACTTGTTGTGACAAAACACCTAACTCTGAGAAAACCAAAGGAGGATTTCCCTTTCAAACCTGGAGAATAAATCTCATTAAATTCAAGAAAACAATCTGGTAAGAATGACACCACAAATGCCATCATTCAGAAAACAAGAAAAGATGAGCCCAAAGCCTGCAAAAAGGCAGGAATTTCAGAGGTGGGCTCCCAAAGCCTGATGTCAGGACTGCAAGTGCAACCGGTCGGTGCAAGCAGGGGGTATAAATAATGTGATTTTTCACCTATTGCTGTGGACGCGCAACAAACAAGTCCTTGAGGATTAGCTTGAAGGTGGAGTGGCCTTTCCTTCAGGTTTACAACACTTTGTGAGTTTAAGCAGGACAATGGCTATTATTTATATATCGTTTCTGGAGGTTTGTCGTAAGGAAGTGAGCCCTCAAACCAGTGTCAGGCTGTCTCACCGCGTACAGCCGAGCCTGAAAGCCACAGCCACACAACATTTACTGCTCCTGAGAGCCTCTCTCTGCAGCCAGCGATAACCCACCAGGACTTTCGTGTATTCAAGTGTCTTTGGAACACAAGGAACAAGATCCAGCCTGAGCTCACTGCGATTGCGCAGCACCCAAACTCAGCACCCAAACTCAGCACCCCAAAGGGACCCACCCCAGCAGCACGCTATTCAGTAGCTTGCGAATATATGCATATATTGGAAATGCAGACAAGCCGTAAGCCAAGGGTTACAGTGTACTTGTCTCTAAGAAGGCTCCTCCACAGTTAATGCTTAATCAAATTTGTTTTAACTGCTGCAAGTTATTGGCCGGCAATTTTATTTACCATCGACATCCATTTTGATCTTTTTAAAAATGAGATCTGTATTTGCGTCACTGAAAAAACATCCAACAATATTGCTTAAGACTTCAATAATCCTAGGCTGGTTTCCTTTTAACCCAGAAAAGGAAGTTTTTGAAACAGTAACACCAGCATTTACAAAATCCAGGGTTTGACATCCACTGACTAATTAATCCTCACACATTATTGCCATTTCATGGAAGAGGAAACTGAAACACAGGTAAGTCCCCAAACCCCCGAGAAGGTCAAAGGCAAAACTGGGACTGGACTTCATAAAAGCTGCTTTCTCTGCTGGACGTAGACTCCACGTCTAACTTTACGGAAGACATTTACATTTGGTATTCGTATCAAATTAGAGCAGACTTTATAAAGTGTAAGAAAAGTCATCCTAACAGCTACGTAATTTCCTCCATCACTATTCATAGCAGCCCTGCAAAAAGTGTACAGTGTATTACACAACAGCGTAGGCTTAATGGCAAGAGTTTGAACAGGCTGGACAGTCAATATACATCGAAAATAAAACATATGCCAGACTCTGAACTATGGAAATCACAGGAGCCAACGGAGCTGTGTTGTGTTACGCTAGCCAGGAATCTAACTCAATAGCTGGTACAAATATATGCTAAATAAAAAACGGCAATGAGCTCTGCTGCATAAATAGCATCTCTCTACACTGGCATACTACCCACCCGCAAGCGGTCGCTGAAAGAGAACTGAAAGCACGCTTTTGGCATTGTCTTGAAAAAATGAGACTGCCCAGAAAAATGAGATCCAAATACATCCCTTTCCTTGTGCAGACAGTCGTGCACAATGTATTAGAGAAGTTCTGTCTGTTTGGGGTTTTTTTTCTTTTGGGTACCTCATGAATTCTGCTGATAGGTGTGACAGCACTGCAACAAAGACTGAGGGCTGTATGTTATAGCTCTACCACTTGTGATGTGAAAATGAAAATACCATTGGGGGTACCTGCTCTAGAAATGCAATCAAACTGGCAACAGGGGGACTGAGTTCATTCCCTACAAGTTCTCGTCCAAAATCCTACCTCCAGCCCAAGTACTGCCTTTGGGCTCCCTTTGGACAGGGACAGCACTTTTGTTTCTGTAATGGGAAGACACAAGCTTGGAAGTGAGTGCTTCATGCGGTCCCAGACCTTAGAGCAGGTCAGCACTTCACCACCCTTGGCTTTCAAAACATCTTTTTCTTTTTCTCTCCATAGGAAATTAGAAGGTTCATTCTTGTAAGTTTCATAACATACCTTTTAAATAATTTGCAGTGATTCGGGAGGTTGCTCACACAAGCCATGCCTATGTTTAGAACGTGAACACTCCAGATTCCCCTTGGGGACAGGAGCAACACAGTTTTTAAAATAACTCTTTTAAAACAACCCAGGTCAACAAGTTCAGATATGGACAACTGATGTCTACCACCAATTTCTCCCAGTTTCTAAAAGCTCTGGACCAGACACTTTAATATCACATTTGCATGCCTTACCAGAAGAGAGCTCAAAAAGTGGTTGTAAGATCCCACACACTACAAAGAGGTGGGAAAAAATATACATATAGAAAAGAAAATATTTAATAATTGGAACTATTTCAGCTTCTTTCCCCTCCTCTGTTGTCCCTCTTCTTCTCAGAAAGAGGAGTTGTTCCATCAGAGCAAACAAAGCCTCGTTTCCTGAGGATTTGCATCGCATGTCTTCATTCCTCCAGGACAACATCCTGCGCTTCTCCCCCAACCCCTTTATGATTCATCTTCCCCTTCCCTGCGATTCCTCCCTTCCCGACCTCTAGCCCTCACATCTGGAGGAGCGAGAGGCAGCTTGCATGTGGCTGCTTCCAAGCTCCGTGCCTGCTGACGGACGCGCCGGACAGACAAAGGTGAGGCTCACTCTGCCGACGTTCCTCCCGGGAGGATATGGATGGGGGTATCTCTTCCCTGCTCAGCCACCATTTTCAATGAAAAAAAGGAGAAACTTGGTGTCTTTGAGAGCTTTTATCTGTCTGTCACACTGGAATGAAATTAGCCAAAGGGATAAATGTTATGTGAGCACTACCTACAGACAGAGGGGAAGCTGTTGCAGAAACCAAGCTAAAACGTGAAAGAACTGAGAGGCACAGCTGGGGAAACCACTTCCACTTCACAAGTTTTCCCAGTCCCCAAACGACTGAGCGGAGTGAGTCCCCGGGTCTGAATTTATCAGCCTGCAGCATGCCCTGTCCCTGCAGCCCCGTCTCTTCAAACAAAGGGAAGAGCAAACAAGCTTTTCTATGCACATCCCTTGAAGGACATTTCCCTGCCCCAGGAGAAGCAGGGATTCACGTTCATGGCTTAGGGAAAGGGCTACACCTCAGAGTTTAGAAATCAAAGCAAATGGAGCTGCGTTCACCCCAGGTACAGAACAGCAAGGGCTGGTCCTCAACACATCGGCAACTTCAGAATGTCTTTCAGTGGCAACCTGACAAGGTTGTGTTTCAACAGGAATATGTTATCTCTCTTTCCAAGGCTGGGCAGGACACTTCCTAACAGACAACTCAACAGGCCCTAACAAGTGATTAAATAAGTTAGGTTTGGGGGGTAATTTTTTCTTTTCCTTTTCTGTTCCAACATTTAAAGCCCGCACTCCAGAGTCAGTTGAAGTAAAGACCTTGCTCCAGCAGTGCTGATAAGGACAACACGCCCTCACAGGTGGAGCTCACAGGCAACGAGCTGGATGGAATGGCAGATATCACTGCAGAAGTAATGGTTTTGCCTGCACCGATGCCAACAGCGCATGTCTGCTGGAGGAACAGGATCAGCGTGGAAGGAGGCTTTGCCACGCAGTGGGCCGAGGATGGTTTATGAGGATGGCAGAATGGATGTGGTTAAAATTTTAATCAGGATGACATGTGTTGTTGACATATGGCAACGCACCACCATCTGGATTCAGAAACAGACCTGGGTTTTCAAGCTGTTGCTGGCCAAAGCCAAGAACATTGCTGAGGTGCTAGGTCAGACTGGCTGGGAAGGGTTCTGCCAGCAATCCCTCTTGACACAGTATTGCTTTCATTAAAGCAGCCTGCCTGCCTACCCATCTGAGGTGAAAGAGGGATAAAGTCCAAGCAAGGTGGAAGAAACAGTGAGAGAAAAGGTCAAAAGGAGTTGAGCTAATGCACCCACTTTCTGCCCTGCTTCAGCCTCTGCAGCATACTCAGGTTACTCAACTGCAGCCACTCATTTTGTGGTCTTGTAGGGTAAGCAATGTCTTCGGCTCTTGGCAGGAGCACTGCAGTTCAGTGCGAGGAGTTTCTGCCTGCCTCCCGAGCAGCAGGCATCCAGCACAAGAACAAAGCACCTGAGGTTCAACTCGCTTAACCATTTCATTTCCACTGCAAGCCAAGCATGTGCTCAGCTACCTTCAGCCAACGGGGGAAGGAAAGGAGAGAGGGAGGAAAACGTAAGCCATGTTTCTGTAGACTGATCTAACAAAGTAACAAAAGCAAACGAAAAAGAAAATTCCAAGACAACTCTTAAAGGCTTAAAATGTCAAAGCAGCTAACATTTTATCCTAGCAGAATTCCTCTGGGATTAGCTTGGCTTTCCAGGCATAATGAAGTGTTTTACAGTTCCTTTATTTTACCCATCCCATTTCTCTTTTCTATTTGCATAACACTCTCATCAATTAGTGCGTCTCTGTTTGCTCTCAAACAAATCCGCGCTCATGGCTAAAACTACAGAGCAAGAGAGACACCCAAGAAACTCCTGCAGGTTGTGAGCCCTTGCCTCGCTCGTGCCGCTCGTTTGGAAGGGTTCGACTCTCGGCTTCACTGACCTGAATGCAAGTTGCGGAGAGAAAGGAGGGGGGCTCAGCATCTCTGAAATTTGGCTCCAAATCATTATGTTGCCATGAAACGTGCCTTAACCTAACAAAAGCCATGGATTTGGATATACCAGGAAGCGTTGCACTGCGTAATGTCTTACTCTGCGGACAGACCAAGGAAGTGACTCGCGAGCCAGCTTAAGATCAACATCAGAAATGCCTCTTTCCTTCAGCGAAGCCAGGCTTTCATCCTCTGTCTTCAAAGGGATTACCTATAAAATTCTCAACTACGAGGCTTGTGTAATTTCAGTCTAACTCCAGAGAAATAGTAAAAACGAAATTATAGAGTTCTCATGTGTGTCTCAATAAGACACCGTTTCCCAAATTCTGCTCCCCAAGAAGAAACTGAGATAGCGGCATTACCACCACCTTTCTTTTCTTTCGCTTAATGTTTTAAAATTCCAAACTTCAGAGCACTAGAGGATGAATTTATGATATGGGAGGCATCTAAGTGCAAGCTGTAAGAACAGCAATGCAATTAACAGCTAACATATGTGCATGTTCCTCCTTTTGCAATGCAAGAATACAGCTATATTTTAAAGTTTTGTTAAGCAGTATTATAGAGGACAGATCCCACATAGCACTTTCTATTAGAAATTTAAATACGAATGGGAATTACATCACATTTTATTCTACTTCAAGTTCATTTTTGGAAAGCCACAAACAAGTTTGAGATTAACATCAGTCATCCCAGACTTCAGACAACACTGCTGCAAGCTGGGAAGTATAGATATTAAAATTTATGTTCACCAGTTGCAGAACTATTAGCTAGTTTGGAATGCACATACATATTTTGTGCATATCCACCCTAAAAAGCCATAACGTTACATTCTGCATGTCAATATAAAATTTGCAACGACTCCCTTTTAGATATTAATTTCAGTGAAATAGTTAGCCCTAGTGCCTGGAGAAGGCAATATTAAAAGAAGTATTTTATTTCCCAATCTATATAAAGAAGAGAACTATTCCCTTGAAAAATGTCCCCTTGATATGTTTCGTAAATAGGTTAATACAATTTGAAATTAAACTTGATTCCGCGGCATGATATTATAATGTCAGAAATGCATTCCAGAGGAAAAGCTGGCATTAATCATCGATTCCAGAATATAGTTACTATTTCACCGTAAAGCAGTAACGCCCACAAGAACGTTACATGGTCCACACGAACAGGAAGATGCTCGCCACCCCAAAGAGTTGCTGCCAACGGCTTAACTAGGCCCTGCAAGCACCCTTAACTGCGTGTTGTGAGAGATGACTTCCATCACAGCGCTGGATGCGAGCCGTCTAAGACTCATGAATTCTCTGGCCACGCACACTCAGAGTATGAAAACAAACAAAGCATTTTCAAAGGCTGACACAAAAATTTAGACGAGTTAAAAGAGGACTAGTTTTTTAAAAAACCTCTACATCCTGAGCTTGCACTCTCTCGGGTCTTGTTTAAAGCTGCGCAGAGAGAACAATGCCTCTCGGAAAATTTAGAAAGTGATTATAATTCTCTTTTGGCTTTTACTCTTAACAATCAGAGGTTTGCCCCAAAGTTGTGTCTTTCTTCTGTTATTTTACAAATATAAAAATCTCAAGGAAAAGAGAACTGGATGCATTATTTACTTATCCACCAGCCCTAAAATACCACTTACCAGGGCATTAGCCACCTCACCTTTCTCCTCAGACATCCACACCTCCACTTATCCACTTTCCTCCACTTTAACCTTGTGTCAATGTTTTCTGTCTTCTTTTTCCTTTCTCTCATTCTCTCTGCTTCCCTCTCATTCTTACTACAGTTATTACTTAACCTTCAGGTATCCACTTAAGCAACCCACCAAATAGCAATAATGATCACATAGAGTCAATAGTGTGGTACGTAATCACCTTGCCTACTGTGTTAATGTCAGTTATCTTTTGCTAATGTACATGACATGCTTTATCTTTGCAGAGTGGCAAAAGCGAATTACTGTTTGTTTGGGATCAGCTATTGTTACTGCACCTGGGTTTTTTTTTCAATTATTGAAGTGGGTTTTTTTAAAGTAAAAAAGAACACATGAACACGTTAAAAAAAGGAGAGAGAAGTAATACAAGGTTCTCCTATCACATCCATGCAAACTCGTCCCTGAAGATGACGGAGTTACGCTGGTCCAACGATACTCCTGTGCCATCCACACTGTATAACACCTTTAACTGTGCCACATTATTGCCTGGATGCTACCCAGAATCAGGGCACACCACCTACATGTGTTTCCCTGTAAGTTACTTTTTCTCATCCCTTATTTACTGCTTTTTTGTTGTTTCGGGGTTTTGGTTGTTTGGGTTCTTTGGATAGCTTTCTAAAGTATTGAAAGCCAGGTCTTTCCTGAGGAAGAGCACACCACGCAGAGAGGGATGTACTGCAAAGCTGGACACCGGACAGAGAGGATACATTGCAAAGCTGGATGTTCCCTGAACCCTATGTGCCAAAATGGTAACCCAAGGCAAGTTAGGTCTCTGGGTGTAAAGCTCATGTAATTTGTATTAACTTCTAATGCTCTCCTGGCTGCAAAGCCACAGCTCCAGAGCAGGCACGCAGAGTCCCGGGTATCTCCCTGCCTGCTGGAGAAAGAGTTTGCTCTGAAAAGGCAACTGTAGGGCAGCAGCGGACCCTCTGCTGTGCTGCAGTTATCTGTGGAGGTGGAGTGGTTCAGTCATTTACACAGTAACTGTAATCTGCCTAAACAGGTTCTCAGAAACGTCCTCTTAGCACTTCAGTTCACTTCTATAATACCACAGGTATATCCAGCCAGCTCCACGGAGAGAACAATCCAAATACACTGAGGGAAGAATAACTTATTTTACAATTCTGAATCCTGTAATAATATTTGCTCTGCAGGTCTCCTATTCCCTCTACCAGAGTCAGAGAGGGA
>NW_010514539.1:13422-15942 GCF_000687285.1 Phaethon lepturus
AAGAGAAAGAGAAAGGGAGCAAGTGTGTGGATACATGTACGCAGAGAAACACACGCATTTAACACGATGTCAAACCCTTATCTGGCCTTAAAAAACTGGCAGAAGGGTTGACTTCTTTATAGTGTTAGACCATTAAAGCTACAAAGCCTCAATTAAAAAACTGCCAGATTTTTTAAACTTTGTTCCAGAAGGATATAAAATCAGTTATGAGGAAAAAAAAATCTGCTTTTTACATGGAAAGTCCAAACCATAATTACTGCCACACTTAACGTTACTGCACACCAGGATGACTCTAACTCCCATATCATTATTTTTTATTTACTATTTATTTTGCATTTTCTATTCTGTACTTGATAAGGCATAAAAAATCCAAATTAAATAATATAACATATCGTTAATACAGTTTATTTTCCCCAAGGCCACAAACACACCAAACCAGTTTGCTTACCCGTGGTTTATTCTCGCTTGTAAGCAACTCCAAGCAGGGGCAATGGGAAGGAGTGGTGCACAGCACCACAGGGATTCAACCCAAAGCAGCACCCTCTGCGGCTACCTGCATCCCTCCCATGAAAAATCTGGCAACTATATTCCTCAAAAAAAAATTATGGTACGGTTTTTTAATAAAGCAACAAGAAGACACAGGCCCTGTATTTCTCTTTGGCAGGTCAAATTTGAGATACAGCACGAGAACCGTGCATGCTTTTATTGTATTTGCCCTCTTTAGACAGATTTCAAGATGCAATCCCAGCAAGGTCTCTGGTTTAGGTCTTGGTGTTTATCTACGGCAGCAGTATCTGCCTTCTTAGGAATATACCGGGTTGATAAGAGGGATAAATCCAACGGGAGCACTAAGAGGATATTAATCGGCCTATGCTGCAATGGATTTTGATCCGTTTGGGGGGAAACCAAGCTGCCTCTATGAGATGTAGAGGGTAGGGAAAAAATGAGGGTAGAAAAGGCTTATGCTCATTAGTTTGTGGTCTAGGAAGAGGCAGTTCTGGAGCTGAAGAAGGTTGTTTCTCATTCTTTGCAAGCACGTCCACCACCGCTCGGCAGGGAATGGGAGCTGAGCCCTGGCCCGCATGGCCCCCCAGGAGCGCGTTCTGCCCTCCTGCCCTGCACGGTCCCTCCGGCAACGCTCTCCCCGCCTGGGCTCCCCGCTGGCCGGAGGAACCAGGAGATATTAAGGCATTGCTTTGAAACCAGAAAGTTCTCAATACCTGAGGGCACATGGTGTTTCTCCAACACGATGGCCATACTTGTCCTGGCCGGCTTCCAACTCTTGTAATTACATGCTGCTGACCCAATGACCCCTTGCAGTTTCCATACGCTGTGTTAGTTTTCACTTCCTATTGTGTTGCTTTGCACTTTCCATGAGTTGCCACGTGTAGCTCCAGAGACACCTGCATTTTGCAGATGAAGCTAAGGAACGCCACTTGCCGTCTCAGGGAAGCTTAATTAATTTATTAACGTAAAGTTAGTTTGGTGTTAGGAGGTGCTACTACAGTGCAAGATCAGTAATGACAAACCCGGGTAATGTTGGTTAGTTTAAGAGGAAACCCAGTGTTTCACGTAGGTTCTCCTTTCAGAGACAAACCATGGAAAAAAAACAAGTTTTTGTTCTAGACAGACTTTTTTTTTTGCACCGATTCCAACCCCTCTGACAGCCCCAGTTCAGCAGCGTGCATCTCTGGGTGCCGCCTTTAATGTGAGATCGTTTGTTTTCCGAGGGAAAAGGAGTTAAATGAGAAAGCGGGACGTGTGAGGCAGGTTGGGGATCTGCTGCAGGGAAGACAGGGTTAAACCAGCCCTGAGCACTATGGAGCATGTTTGAAGGAAGTCTCACAAAAGTAATTTTAACTCTCTCCGTCTCGCTCTCTTGCTCCCTCCCTCGCTCTCTCCTCCCCGTCTTCTTCCCCCGTCGTCTTCCCAGTTGTACATTATTCCTCATTCTTTACATTGTGGTTATATTTATTCCTTGTTCCATTGAAGCTGTATATTAAAAGTGCCAGTTCCGAGCTTCTGCCGTACAACGGGAAAGAAAGGAAGAAAAAAAAAAGAAAGGAAAAAAAGTGCTGGTATTCAGTTCCTGTGAGCTCTTGCTCACTTTGAGCACTGTTCCTATTACACAATAATGTGTTATTTTGTTGAATTTTGGCATCCATCTAGCTTGTCTGGTCAGGAGCCAAAAAATTAGAGTGTGTCAGTCCACCAGTTCCTCTGCAGAGAAGCGCTCCCCTCGCCCAGCGCGTGCTCCGCGCTCCTGGCCCCAGGCCAGCAAGGGAAATCCATTTTACATAAAGAACGCACAGAGCTCAAGTGCTCAGAGACTTTTTACCTACTAAAATAACTTTATGGACAAATGCCAGTCTGCGAGACACATGCGGCAGAGAACATTTGGCACCAAAAACAAGGTAAAGCGCTCCGCAGAGGTACCAAAGTTTTTCAGAAACGAGGAAATGGCTGTCAGTGCCGTCGTGGCACGTCACGTGACTTGGCACCGCCCGCCCCATTGGCCGG
>NW_010514539.1:16025-16715 GCF_000687285.1 Phaethon lepturus
CTGCCGCGCGCCGGGCGGGGCGGCCCCCCCCCCAGCCCCAGCCCCAGCCGCAGGGCTTTTTTTTCTCCCTCCCCGTTTTTTTTCTTTTTTCCCCCTCCTTCCCCCTCTGCTGAAGTTTTTATAAACCTTTACAGATTTGAGTAGAAACAGATTTCTCACAACTTGCTCTGCGTCTCAATTTCACAGCTCAGCATACACTCAGGCACTGTCAAAAGCTTGACAGCGTTCCAGGGAAAATATTAACTGTAAACTTTCCAACAGGAATTGAAGGCACACACGGCTCCTGTCAGGATGTCCCCTCCGCCAAGCGTGGAGAAGGCAATGTTTTCACAGGTTTCCAAAGCTCGCGCCGCCACAAAAGCAGCCACGACCCCCAAGATGGTCCCGCTTCGCCGCGTCGCGGGCGCAATTAAGAGGGACGCCTCCTCTCCGGCGACGAAGCACGCCGTGCGCCTCGCACTCGCAGGCCGGACCCGTTGAACACTGCATGCTCTGATGTATAAATATTTGCCTCTGGCTAAAGTTCAAGCAGCCCTCTGTGGCTGCCAGACACAACAGAAAACCAACATCCAAGGGAAAGTGTTTACTGCAGCGCTGGCCAAAGCAGCGACTGCCAGCCAGCAAGCCGCTCGCCTCGCCTCGGCCCAGCCCGCCGGCCCTTATCACAAAGCACCTGGCTGGCCGCCTCCC
>NW_010514539.1:16739-33351 GCF_000687285.1 Phaethon lepturus
CGCGCCTGCCACCCTTCCCAGAAATGGTTAATGCGTTTAACCTGCCGTTCGCCCTCACCCGCACTGAGGGCCTGGCATGCGGGGTCTGTGGTGGCAGAGGATATCTCTCCCAAGGCATTAACCCTTCGTTCAGTGAATGTCACTAATGTTCAGGCGCTTTCTGCCCGGCCCCGTTTCCGAAGTTGAGCTTCCCAAGTTCCCGTTTTCTTGGACTCGAACGCGCGTGCAAGCACACGAAAGCCTGCAGAGCGCTGCTCCTCTGCGGAGCCAACTGCCTGCGTGCGCTAGCAAGAACCGACAGAAAAGAAGTCGCATACGGGATGTCTTCAGCAGCAAAAATTAATATGTTTTGAAATATACAGCGCTGGCTGGCGATGCAACACTGTTTAAGGGATACAAAAATAAATTTTCTCACCCCTCTCCCACCCTCCAAACCAAACTTACTTGGAGTCTTCACCAAACACGAATAGCTAAATACAAGTAATTCAACTCATGAATCAGCAGCTTCAAACATTCATAAAATCACTACAGAGAGGTAAGAAAAGGAGGAAAAAAGAAATCTAGGGGAACCCTACAGGAGGCCTGGCTGTGATCAGGGCTGTTATCATTGCGGTCACCCTTGAAATGGCTTCCCAATACACCAACAACTGTAGTGTTAAAATGCAGTAAATGAACACACCAAGACCCTGCACATATGACTCGTGCTTGGCATAAATGAAACGGACTTTGCTATGAACAACCAGGAAAAACTGTATTTTGGGAAAACGTCTTGAAGATAGAAAGAAAGAATGTGGAGTTACTAAGGAAGGAAGAAAAGAAGAAATGAAAAAAGAGGGAGCAAGACTTAATATTATAATTTAACTAAAATGTGAAGAAAGTTATACAAATAATTATTCTGGTGTTGCCTTTAATATGCGCATTTAATCCACTAAAATATTTTACTTTTGTCACAGAGTATATCTACTAAAGTAGATGTTATGTAGCTCACTACTAAAGTAGCAAGTTACATAGTTTGCTATAGCTCTCATCCGGAAAAAAAATCTTTACTCCTTATTCCTCTCTTAGTCTAGGTTTAAGAAGTTGCAAATTCACTGGAAACCCGCACAAATAATCTATCAACCAATCCCATTTTCTACTCCCTTTTCTTATGAAATATGAGGGAGTTAATAAAGGAAATTTGATGAAAATTTGAAATCTAATGAGAAATAGAGAAGATTTCTTAAGCCATTTTCTTATTTAGTGTGAGTCTTAACAACTCTGCTCGCCCTGCCCAACCTGAGGGCAGCCCGCAAGCGGTGGGTGATGTCAGTGCCGTCGATCTCCTTTAGACCTAAGAAGCCCGGCACTAATAGTATCAGGACGGGCTTCCAGGAGGCCCAAGCGAATCATGTGAAAGAGGATCACAGAGGAATGTTCTGTTCCCACTGCGAACAAGACAGAATTAACTCTGAGATGCTTCCTTCTGCTGCCCTGTTTGTCCGAAAGGTCAAGACGATTAGCTCTCGTACACACGGAACCGACCGTCAAAACAAAACGTGTGCTAAACCTTCATCTGTTTTAGACAGACAAGAAGGCGCACTTAGGAAGGATCGCTTAAGATGCGTTCAAGGTGTAGCGAGTTAGGAATTTTCATTCTGTTTGTTAGCTGCTGTGCAACAACAGCTGCCTGTTAACTTTTTGTTATTTCAAAAAGATTCAAGGACATTGTTTCGAAGCACAATTACCTTTTTCTGGTAAATACAAAGAAATAAATAAAGAATGTAGGCAGAAGAAAGGAAGCCTGATGTTTAAGTCATCACGCATTTTTTAAAAAAAACACACTACACTGGCAAGCTTAATTCATTACAACAATTATTCTATCAGGTGGATTTCTATGGAAATATATATGCTTACCACAGTGAGGATTCCTTTACCAGTCATATCTTTGAAGTCCAAAGATTAAAAAGCGGATACAAGGAAAGCATTAAAATTGTCCAAGTGCTTTGATATGGTGTTTGTCTACATTATGCAGAAGAAAAGGTACTTACCAGGTCTTAATTGACTATATGTTTAAGAATGATCATAGCAACACATTCAGCATATTACCAACGGGTATGAAATGTTACACCCAGTAAATGTTGTGTGACACGTACCTAATGGGTATTCTATCATGTTCAAAGAGTCTAAAACAAATATAGGAAAAATTTCATCCAATTGTATCTTTTTCATTGAGCATCAATGTAAATATAGACCGAAGCAATCAAAATGCTGGAAATATAAATATTCCTTTTAAAGCCACTGAATCCATCACTTTACTAGGAAAGGCTTAGCTATGTTATTTGCAATTCCCTCATTGCACAACAATGTACATTACTGTCTGTAAGCTCTAATTTGGCATGGCGCATCATTAATGACCTGAATGGTGGCTGTTTCACACATACATATTTAATTACAACAGCTGAACAAATTACATATTTATGCTTTATAAAGGGGATTGCCAGTCTAATTCATTTGCTATGCATGCAGGTACAGGGCTCCATCTGCAACAGCATCTGCACAACAAGAGCTAACAATTATCCATTGTAAGTGAGTGAGTGTATCTGGTGAAACCTGTAAGAGATGCAATCATATTAACCACTTCACTGCCTACAAACTAGTATTTTCTCAATGGACCACAATATTTTAAATAATTTATCAACAATAATACTACTTTGCATTTTCACAACATCCCTCATCCGAACATCTCTGAGCACTTTATATGCTATAAAAAATTAAGCCTTAAACACTCCTGTGAGGAAAGTAGTTCTTATCCCAACAGCATATATGGGGAAAGGAAGGCACCTAACCCTAAGGAGCTGGTTCCTCAAAAGGCACAATAGGCTTCAGCGGACCTATGCTGATTTACATTATTTTAACCTATGATCCCAAGTCAAAGGTGACTTGCCCTATGTGAAAGGTGAGACAAAAAATCAGCGGCAAAGAGAGAGAGTCAGATCTCCGTAAAATTAATACAGTCGTTCAAGTCTTAGAAGACTTGGCTTCCATGGGCTTTTGATCAAGCTTAAAATTATTATCCACAACCTACCGTCCTTAATTGAACAAAAACTCTTACTGAATTATCTAACAAGCCTTCCAAACATGAATGATTATTTCTAAAAATTCATGGAGAAACAGCAAGAGATCAGAATACTGGAAAAATGTAAGTGTGATATAAATCTTCCAGAAAGAAGGGAAGAGCAATCCTGGCAGTAAAAGTCCAAACTAATGTTTACAGAGTAAAAAATTAACAGAACAAAATCAAAGCACATAAGGGAGACAACTGAGCTGCCTGAGCCCATTAGTATTACTGTTTTAGCGTGGATATTTTTTGACAAACTAGCTATATCTATGGTGTATATCAAGTAGAATTACAGTATTAATAGAACAATAGAAGTTGTATATTTAGATTCTGGCAAAGTACTTAGTACAAACTCTCATAAAATCCTGCATGCGCAGCATTATTTTTGACTTGATTCTGAAGTTATTGTACAGATTGAAAACTTTCAGTAATGTATGAAAATTATGAACAATTACCTCCTGAGCTGAACCTACTCATTTAGTGACCTACTCTGGGGAAAGGAGATAGTCAGAAAGAGAGCCCCATCTTATTTTAAATCTTTGTTAAAAAAAAAAAAAAATAGGAAGGGAATGAAAATCATGCACAGCCACGAAACAGATGTTTGATGTACTTCCAGAAGTGGAACAGAGAAACAAAGAAAGGTGCTAGAAATTTGGAAGCACTCTGAGCACAAAATGAATTTAGTTTCAGAAAAATGGACAAACACAATAAGAAAACCAAATAATTACAGGGGCAAAAAAAATGAGGCAATATAATGTCAAAATAAGCATACCAATGACAGCAAAGAGATGATTATACAAGAGCTTGCAATGTTGTATGGCAGTAGCAAAAGTCAGTGAAACTTCTGGCAGTCCAACATTTTTGAGAAGTGGAAGATTTTTCATTACTTGGGACATTTAGAGGTAAAGTAGATAACCAGTGCTCTAGAGGAAAGGCTATGTACCGACAAGACAAGATCAAACAAGTCCTTCCCATCTCTAATTTCTTTGGCTTTTACAGGA
Organism: Phaethon lepturus; assembly: GCF_000687285.1. Lineage (NCBI taxonomy): Eukaryota > Metazoa > Chordata > Aves > Phaethontiformes > Phaethontidae > Phaethon > Phaethon lepturus. The sequence goes on from NW_010514539.1 coordinate 20,838, forward strand.
ATGTTAAATAGCTTCAGAATTTTCACACAATAAATATATAATAAATCTAAGGATCAGCCTAAGTATAGGATTATGGAAAGTTATTTCAACTTCAATACCTGAAAGAGGAAGCATTTAGGAGTAAATGAATCAATAGCGAAGTTTCCCATTACCATTTACAGGCTCTATTTAGAAATAAATAGGTCTAAATAGGCTACTTGGCATGGGGCAGCTGTAGGTCAACATTCTACATCAGACACTGTAATTTGCCATAAGTGCAGAGGTGCTCATTAATTACAGGGAAATTTGAAAGTATCCCTCAGGCCTGTGCTGTAGCTGCCAAACTGTTCAGTGAAGTGCAGGCACCCTCCAGGAAGTTCTGGTGCTGCTGCTGCTTGAGAGACATGATTGGGCTGCGCAGTACAAAAGATCAGCTGTCCCAGGATGGATATCTCAATTGGAAAAGCTATTTTATCGAATTAACAGCTATGGTGTTCTCTGAGTGCACCAAGTGCCACAGCTGCTTCCATGTCAGCATCCAACATCATCTGGATCTGCTGGCCCCACCGACTTCCCCGAAACACGCTTCTCTGGCTCTCCCTCAGGCGACAGAGCAGAAATATGGGACAGAGCACCAGTAGAAAAAAAAAAAAAAATCTCCCTTTTTAGGGCAGTGAATGGTGGAATAGGAATTCCAGACGTCTCCTTCCCTCAGCAGGGCAGCTCCGACTTCCTCTTGGCCCAACCTGCCCGATATTTCTGGATCCTGGCAGCAGCGAGTGACGGAGGGAACTCCGCGCAGTGCCGAAATCCTGGGCCAGCCAGCATGTAAACTCTGCACATCGTCCCCGACGCATGCAGCTGTATCCTCCGTGATACGTGCATGAGCAGTGGAGTCTTTCAAAGGTTTAAACTGCTCAAAAAGGAACTAAAAAATATTCTTTTTTTAAAAAGGGGGGAGGTGCAACTGCTTAGTGGACACATGCCAGGCAACATCTCTGTAATTACATTTTGTTATGTTGCAATGCCTGCTTTTTCTACACCCTTAATTAGGCAAGAAAAATCAGGAGAAAGATCATCCCAATTTCTCCCCGGCTTCCTGGGTTAACACTACACAGGATCAACTACTGTACCTAAATGCCCTGTCACAGTACCTCAAGTGACCTTGTCAACTCTGAAAGCTGGTCAACAATCCTCTTAATGCTGGGGAGCACAAGCCACAGCTTTAACACCACTGCCAGGGAAAGATGCTAGCAAGAAAATAAGATTCATTTATTGTTTGTATTCCCCTGTTCCCTTTATAGACATAAAAGAGTCCAAAGCAACCCGTCATTAAAGCTACACTTGAAAACAAGGCGGGGGAAAAAAGACAGCCTCAAAATGAGGTTGCCTACTACTTGGATTAGACGGGAATGCGTGCAGGGCTGGCACAGAGACTCCGGGATAAGGCCAGCTCGACTGCACGGCAACTGGGTGAGAATATGAGAGGGCAACAATCTTCAGTGCAGCAAGGTAGTTACGCCAAAGGATCAAACATTGTAGATACGGATTTTGGTAGCCCGATCTTTTCATTTTTTAAGTTTTTACTTCTCTGAAGTAATCTCAATCAAAAAAGTAGGTATATGTGTCAGGGTTCACTTATTTTTTAATGCTGTACACTCAAAACCAGAGGTTGATGACTCTCTTTTAAAAAAATCTGCCTTTACATGGTATGTAACAAAAGTGCTTAGGCTGCTGCATCTATGGTTTCTAAAGATGCAGTTTTCTGCTCTGGAACCACTGAAAAAGTAGTCTATTTATAGGAGTGAATCTATTTTTACAATATATTTTCTGGGACAGTTTGTTTTTGTTTTCTTTTCTTTTGTTTGTTTTGTTTCAGCCGGTTGGAGCATTTATATAAAAAAGATGGGGTCAGTCTGCAAGTTGGTATAAATCTGAATACTTCCAACTGAAAAGCAAAGTGATGTTTTTTTTCACCCGTTATGGGACTGAACCATCATCATGCTTAACTTGCTCCATTTGCATATGCGATTTTTCCATGCCTCGTGCCATAATCACTCCTCTACGTAATGCTGCAATTTGCAACTGGAGAGATAATAACGATTTCATAAACAAGATTATAACTCCAGGTATTTAATAAAGCAACAGGAATGCAGGATTACAAAGGAACAACTAAGGTACTGCACTGAAACTCCTCCAGAGGAATTAAACAAACAACAAAAAAAAAACCCCAATAATTGAAAACAGATTTTTGCAAATTTTCCAGCCTTGTTCTTTAGGCAACCATAACTCTTTAAACTGTCATTTGTAAAATTCCACTCCGATACTCCCCAGACTGTTGCAGCGGGTGCCTGTAACTTCAGTAGCTGCGCTTGTGACTGCGGTGCTACTGCGGCTGTGTTCCTGCACCACGCAAGGCTTGTAGCGTCACTGAAACAGTAATAAAACATATATATACGGGGGCCTAATTTAAAAGCTAAAAATTAGTCAGGTTTTGTCGAATTGCCTGGAAACGGGAAGCTAGCGAAGCATTTAGTATCTCGCTCTGTACATGTATAGCTGACAAATGTGTTAAGAGCATCAAGTTCAAACGTCAGACGCTGATCCAGACTGGCTGAGGCCTGCTAGGTGCAATGAACTCTCCCCCGAAGAAGTTTACTGTGAAGAGGCCAAGTCGTTCTCTTAAAATAGCCTGTGTTAGCTGGATCCAAGAATTACAGTCCCCTTGGCCAAAGGTGTACAGTCGGGATGGCTTCTGCTCCCTCTTGTCAGACCTTCTTGAGCCCAGAACAGTCATGTCTCTCTTAAATTAAGAGAAACTGCTTACAGATCTAGAAATGTAATGCCAAACAGGAACAGCGCTGAAAACAAGGCAATACGGGTCAGTCAATGGACTATACTGGGGAAGGCATGAACTTCTAGCATTTGCCAAGCCTAAGCAGTTGAGAAATGAATCAAAATGTTCCAGGACTTCAAATTATCCAGGAACTTCAAATTTCGTCTCCACGCTTCATCTCCTGCTCAGGATGGAGCAGGGTTGAAGCCCAGCCCCAGCCACTTGGAGCTCTACTGAAGAAGCAGTGAGAGCTTCCAGGGAATACTCTAAACGAGCCCACAACCAGCCCAGAAGGGTCAAGATGGGGAAAAAAAATCTAAAATCTCTCCCATTTCCCATCTGGCAAGCACAACCCACCTTAGGTGACAGACATTACGATTACGAGTGGTATTTCCTAGCATAACGATTGATCTATTAAATTGATTTGCAGGTGATATTCCTACTGTGCAGCCTCTTGCTAAAAGCAGCAAAAAGAGCCTCTTAGTAACTATTTTGCTTTGTTTTGAAAACAATACAGATGCACAGTATTTTTTTTAGTCTGGATAGTTTATATTTTAAAAATCTTATTTCAAAACTAGATTTGCATTAACCTGCCCTTTTTTGACTCCTCCAGAACACACTTCCCGTTAGCACACATATTTTGGGCTCTGCCACTTTCTGACTCTAGAATCAAGTTTGATGGTAAACTATTCTTTTTAATAAGTTCTAAATGTTCCTTCCTTTCTAAGAAGCACAAATTTGCTGCCAACAAACAGCTCCGATTCACAGGAATATTTACTGTGCTGATAATTGAACTCCAGTCATATGACTGAAAGAGGCTAACAAAAAAAAAAAAAAAAGAAAAGGCAAAAAGCTCAACTGTAATTTCTAGACATCTATAAATTTCTTATTCTTTCTGCAGAGAGGAAGCTCCCTGGGGCTTTCTGGATAGCCTCAGTTTTATTTATCACCCACTCTCTTCCAATCTATGAATGCCATAATTCTTCCTCTTGCAAAGAGATGAACATGGCCTCAATCACATGCTCCTTGTACCAACTAGACATTGCTAAACAGCAGTTGTGGTAATGGAAAATATTGACGACCTAAGATGTTGGTATCAGTTTCACAGTTCCTGCTGGCTAAAGAGCTCAAATCTGAGGTCCGAACCAGTCTGTGGTTGATTCTAACCATCGCTGCCCTCTCACTGGGTGTTTGGGAGAGGGACAGGAGCAAAGGCGTTCTCAAAACGATGTTCCTCAGGCAGGACTGCTGGCAGCGGAGGGCACGGGAGGGGAAGGTCACGGATCTGATCTCACATGGGTATGGGCAGATCCTGTGGATCTTAAACTGTCCATTGCACTGTAAAGCAAGTGAGCTTTATCACACTAATTTTTTCACGAAGAAAATATAAAATCTGCATTACTGCAGCTCGCGTATAATAATGAAAACCAACAGGTTCTGTCTAATCAAAGGTACCTGCGTTTCTGAACAAACAAGTGAACATTTGCCCTGTAGCTCATTTCTTGTAAGGCACAAAAATGTCTGCTTCCAGGCTCTTAAATGGCTTTTCCAGCTAAATGAGCTCAAATTGGAAAGGTCATAAATTGTCAAGAAGATCTCCAAGTAATTTTAAATATACTTTATTATTTTCACTTTACTTTGTCAATGATATTTTTATTACAAACTTAAAATACTTTTGCAGATTGATTTTATCCTTAGCAGTTTGGAAAATGCGGATTTTTTTTAGTGTCTTAAACAGACCTTAATTTTAATACCACTATTTTTGGTTCCATCACAACCAAATCTATGTTTATAATGCTTTCCTGTGTCCAAATAGCTTTCTGTGCTCCAGCACACATTGTTTAATATTTCTGCATTAAAAGAAGCTTCTCATTTTGCTCAATCTAGGTGACTCTGCCAAGAAGTATTTCCAAGCATGAATAAGCCATGAAACATATATTCAAATTCAGATTAAAACTATGCATCTTTGAGCTTGAAATGAAGAATAAACACTTGGAATCGAACCTTGGCCCTATTAAGGTCAATGGGAAGAGTTTAAAAGTGAATTGTTTATGATTAAGGAGATGTGGGCTCTAGCATCAGCTTTGCACACACTGCAGATTCCAATTGCCCTTTCTTCACCAGTAAAATGGGAATAACACCACCCCACATTGTGGAAGATCATTTTTGAAAAATTCAAAGTGCTGTGTGCATTTTAAATTTACAGGAGTCCCATGAACAGTTCAGTAGTTTCAGTAATTCCTTGGTATTACTCGGTACTACATCGGGCAGTACAACTGAGCCAAAGCTGCACAGCAGCTTGTGAACTTCAAGGCTGCTAGTCTGAGAAAAAATTATCTCACTTTTCATATTGAGGAAGCCTGTGATTTTTTTAATGTCCAAGCATACTAGTTTTGGTTTTTAAAACACTTCTGAGGAGTAAAAGTCTTGCATCTTCCTGAGTTACTGGTCAGATTAGGTCTCTTCACCATCATTTTGCAAACGCCTTTGATGCACACGAGATCTGGACACCCATTTGCCTACTTCAGCTGTGCCGGTTCCCACTGGCTGAGCAACTTTTCCTCAAAGTTAACTTTTCCTTTTACTTGCTCTCGGGCTTTAGCGGGCTTGCGTTTCAGCTTTCTTCCTCCCGCCAAACAATATGATAAGTCAGACTTTGTTTTCCAAACAAATGGAGAACTTTATATTAACAAACAAGCCAAGTCCTGCTGCAAACGGTAAACATTGATAAGAGAGTACAAAGAAATATTCTCAACTACTGGCCACAACTAAACTTCTTTTGTCATGAATCGTTACAGCTGAGTGCACACACTGGGAAGTATTGTCACAGCAGATACCACCAGACCTTCAGTTGTCAGCAGCCTGAGGTAAGCTTGGATATTTAGGTCCCTTCAAATCTTCCTGAGAATTTTCTGGGGCATCCTAGCTTGGGGCAGTGGTTTCTATCTAAATGACAGTCTCAAAGAACTGCAGCTGTAGAACTCCTTGTGTGCTTTTTAAAGCCCAGCCTGCAAGTTTTGCCGTTGCCCAAAGCCAGCTCTGACCAGATCTTTACAGCTGCCTAGACTGGAATCCAGAAAAAAAAAAAAAAGCTCTACTATTTTGCATGGGATTCTTCCAGTCTCTTCAGCAATATCCAGCTCTTTTTATTTTATGTATGTATGCATATGTGTGCATTTATTAGAGGTGAGCAGTATCAGATGGCTCTGCACAAAAACCAAAGAACAGGCAGTTACTTTTTAAGCTTCCCTGCATTAAGACACAATCAAAACGTCGATGATGTGGAAGAGCAGTGCCTAAGATGAGAAAGTTGGTTTGCCATGTAATCTCGAAACCACTCTGAGTCCCACTTAAGCCCAGTCTCCCTTGGTCTTTCCTTTGTGGTCTTTTCATACTGTCACTTAAATGCCAGTTTTGCTATGGTTATTTCGGGGATGTGGATGGATGCCTACATGTTCCAATCACCAGCTTCTCAAATGCAGTTAGGAGCCACGCATGAATCTAATTCCCCTGGGATCCTGCAAGGTTTCACGAGCTAAGAGTACGCCTTGTTTTGTGCCATTTCATTACTGTGCTAGAGAGCCGTTAAAACTGAAATCATTGATACAATAAATTGAATCAAATCTAGTAAAATCCACAGTAGTATGTACTAAGGCACAGTATAGAAATACTAAAACAGCATCACTGTTGCAATATGTTGTTCATTGTGTAGATCAATTATTGGCCAAATCAAATATGACTCAAAGTACAGCACAAAACACAAAGGTAGAAAAGCTTGATAAGATCACCCAGCCCACCTCTGTGTCCACAGAATGATCCCTACACAGACATTTTTAGTTCTTTCTCCCACTTTCAGATGACTCAAACTGAAGGGCATTTAATTTTACCCTTGGGGGGTACTCCAAATCTACTACATTTCTTTGATGGTATGGTTTTAGTTGTACTCCCAAGTCCCAACCTAAATTATCCTTCACTCTCCTTAGTGTTCACACCCTTCATACCATCAAAGATCTTTCACATCTTCTCCCTGAGGTGAGTGGTACATATTTAGTGCTCCAGACTGTGATAACATTATTCTTAATAAACAGCACATACATAAGGAACCCATTGACTTAGAGGAAGTCTATCTATGGACCAGGTTGTTAAAGAAATAAAGACAGGGCAATCTGGCCTTAATCTTCATCCATAAATCAATAATACCAGATACCCTCTGCAATTTCTCTTTGTTCTGCTTTCTGTGAGTATGGTCGTTAGAGCTTCCAATAACTGCAAAGGCAATATTTTCTGGGTAGCGGAACAAGCCAAGTGAGAGAACTGATGAACCCCTTTAAGTCAATGAGATGCTGCCATAGAAGTGAAGCAGTTGACAGGACTTCAGTGGCTTCACTGCCATTTTTAGTATGTTTACACATGCTCCTACTTGTCCAAGGCTGTCTCCATGCCCCTGGAAGGTCACTGAGACAGCGGAGCTCCAGGCAGTGGGTGCAAGCTAGGGCAGGTAACCATGGAGGGAGAATTTTCATTATTGTTCATGGGATAAGACAGGGGAAAAAACGTTTCTGAACCCTAAATGAGGACTGTCGAGAAGGCAGCATTTAATGGTTTGTAAACACAAACTCAGAGCTATAAATGCATTGCTTATTCCCACTATAATCCCTTCTCAAACTGGTTCCCCTGGTGAATATAAGGAGTATTGATTTTTAAACCCGTGTAGGTTCTTAGAGACAATGCAGACTGACTTAATTATAATCAATAAAATTTACAGACAGTGATGCAACCCAGCAGAAATATTCCTACCAAAAAGTATGGCATAAGAATACTCCAGTTTCCCTACTGCACTACTAGAATATGACCTTAATACATATTTTATTATGTATAGAAGCCTGTCCATGAATCCATCAGAAGATCACCTGCATCTCCACAGTTACAACTAATTTGGACTGTCTACAGTTACATTTACATGTCTTCAACGAGCAAAGGGAGAGGAAAGTTCCATCACTCTCTGTAAGAGCTACTGCAAGCGTCCCTCTCCTTTTGGATATTCCCCCATCTCTCAGTCTACTTATTCTCACCATCTCTATCTGAAACTATTTCTATTGCACTGATAAAACACTAAAGGGCACAGAGACTGAAGGCGAGATTTGTCTCACCCAAATGTGGCTGTCTAATGGTTGGGCACATCTCAAAGTGAGGTGCCTCTGCTCTTTCTGCAGTCAACAGTGAGTGCCAGGCGGTTGCAAAAGGATTTTGCTGGGCTGAAAAGCCCTCAGGGAGTGCCTCTCCCATTTCACCAAACAACAGAACCAGCCTAGACAACCACCTTAGACCACGCATACAAGTTTTAGACAGATAAACTTAGATGAGGTAAACCTAAGCACAAAATATTTGCCTGGATCACAGAGCCTGTGGCAAAACTGAAGCGGAATGATAATCTAGACATTGTTCAGACTAGGACAGAAATGCCCAAAATATCCTTCTTTTCTTGACAACGTGGCAAAAATCAATGGCAGAAGGAGGAACAAGGCAGAAATCTGAATCTAGACTGGCTTTCAAACCTGCTTCCTTCTATTCATCTCTCTTCTGTTACCTTGCATGTGCCTGGATGTTTGACCCACCATTCCCAATATATGGCTACCTTACGGCATGTCTGCACAACGCAATGAAGCGGTCTGTGCAGTGCCAAAATGTCTTAAATAGCAGCAGCCACCCTCACCAGGGACCAGAAGCCATACACACGTGAGTACTGCGCTGTAGCAGGACTATTTATACCTGCTAAAATGTTTTTTAGACATAAGAGCTCATGGACAGCATTTGGCTAACAAGCTTTCAAAATCCACGTTTTGCAAAGTCCTACCTTGTGGATATGCCACTTTTCACCTTAAACGTCGGGTGTTCCAAGGTAATAAATCCTACCTTGGCCTCAACTGTGTAATACCATCAACCAGACCAACCTCCTGAGATGACGGCAACCATCTAACAGACATGGGACCAAAGACTTCACTGAGGTTACAGTGCCCGAATAAAAGCTGAAATACAGTGAAGGATGTGGGCTGGGAGGACGCAGCAGAAAGAGACATTTTTGCGCTCAGTAGTTCTACAAGGAAACAGTCAGTCTGCTCTCTCCCACTAACTAATCTCTGCAAAATTGCCTTATTACTAATTACCAGTATTAAATGTGAGAGGAAACAATGAGTGTAAACTGTTTGATCACTCATGTGTCCCAAAGCCCACCTTTCTGTTTTCTAAGTGCTTTTGAAACAGCTCTGTATTAACGGCTGTGACTTTCTCTCCATGACAAATTAGTCGGTGTTGACAGCATAGGCGATCTCTAAGCGTTGAATAAAATCTAAGTAAAAAAGCAAGAAGAAGATACCTTCTTTTGTAAATATCTTTCAGCTGGCACAGTAAATTACATTGATTCAGAAATGACTCATTTCCAACGCTGCGCACATTAGCAGCCAGTATTATTCAATTTGAGATTTTAATTTATAACATACTCTTGGTAATGTACTCCCGATACATTCCTCACTTCCCTACCCTGTGACTGACAAAAGATGAAAGATCTTTACTGTATAAATATTTTATATTAAACCCTTCACTCTGCTGTATTTCTTCCATTGTCAGTTCCCATTTGCAAATACTATACGTTGTCCAAAAAAAGTGCTGATCTAGGCAAAGGGCATGTGCTCGTAGGCAGCCCTGCAGCTCCAGGAGCTGCTGCTCTGCTGCCAGGGAGAGAGCAGGGCTCCCTCTTTTTGGGCCCGAACTCTGCTGGCCAAGGGACTTGGTCATCTTGGAGGGCTGGATGTGGCCACGCTGCCCGCCGGCCCCAGAGGGCTGAATTTAGGGCGGCAGCAGGAGCGGGAGCAAGAAGCAAGCCTGTGGCTTTGCAAGCAGAAGATGCCTGTGCTCCTGCTTTCAGCCCTTGACCTGGGTAAGAATGAGAGGGTAAAAATGCCTCTTTGTTAAGTGCACGTTTTACAAACTCTCCCATTACCTTGTCTCGGGGTGAAACTGTGTCAGCAGGCAAGATTAGATAACTTGACCTAAATCGTACTGGAAATCTGTGGCAGACCTTGGCTCAGATCTCCTGACATCCTGTCTTGCGTATTACTGACAAGACCAACCCTAATCTAGTAGGAGAATCCTTTTCCAAACTCTTACTTAGTAAGGGCTAAATGCCACCACCAGACATCCATGGTAAAACCCTCCTGGCTGGGACCAGACTTGGCTCCTACTTCTAACCCGAATCATAGGAGACTTCTAAGTACCAGCTACATACCCCGCTCCTCCTAACACTTACTGCTATTCTTACTTGTTAAGCACTTGCTATCTAATCCAAAAATACTCCCGGTCCCATGAAGTGCACAAAACAGAGGTTACTTATCCTGCTCTGGGCCAGTTTTTTGATCAGATTAACGTTGCTGGTTATTGTTCGGTCTCTATCAGGCTGCAAAAGGTCCTTCGGTTGGCTACTCTTACTTTCCATGGTCATCAAGAAGAGTTATTTCAGGATCCTGCAGTCTAGACCGTGCAGGTATTTCATCGCTAGATTTAAGGCAGCAACGTGTGAATGCGTTACCCTACTTAGATACATAAAAAATAATTTCAACTGGGCTAAATTACCTTTATTATCAACCCTGGTAATTCCACCGCAGCCATTTTCTTGACTGATGTATGGAACACTATGAAATGAATCCTCTGAGAAGAAGATGGAAAAAAACAAGACAGTGATCAATGGATTCAATTAGTTACAGTATAATTCTACCAAGATGAAAAAGATCAAGACGCAATGCAACTTCTCCAGTTCGGCTAACAGAAGTTATAGAGAACCTCCCACTAGTTTGGGGTTTTTTCTTTAAACTCACTGTAACTACTAATCCGTGTAATGCAGAAGGAGAGGAATTACCAACACTACTCAGCAAAATATTGGCAGTACAGTGAGGCTGTGCCACAGGTGGAGGCTCCGAAAGAGGGTTTTAATGGACTAGATACACATTATGTCTGTATTTCTTCACACATAGAAAGCGTTATAACAACAGAGAGATTTCTCTAATGACAACAAAATAAAACCTTCCCAACTGCACATCCAAGCAAGAAATAACAATGCCGTCGCTACGCTGCGGAGGAACAAATTTCTCTTCTAATAATTCCCTCAACATTTCAAAACTCATGCTTTCAGCATCTTTCCCGCATAACGCCAAGAAAGCAGATTCCCTTAATGCACGGGTCATCTGAATTACACTTTGACTCCGAGGCGCACAAACCTCTCTGCGCTGTGCTATGTGACACCTCCTTGTCACGGGGGTCACAAAACACAGGCACGTCCCGGCAGCTGATGCCATTCGTGGTAAGCGAGCCGGCCGGGAGGCCGTGGCGGGGCAGGGAGGCACAGGGAAGAGCATAAAGACACAGTTTAGTTAATCACATTATTAAGATCTTCATCACCGAGACTACTTAGCACATGGAAATAGTCAGTTTACAATACCGGAGCGGAGCAATCTGTATATTACGCCCGGGACATTACCGCGCCGGGAAATATGTAAATGTCATCATCTTAAAAGATAAAGGCATGTAGAGAGTAGGGCTTTTTTGCATGTAAAGGAAATAAGATGAATGAATAAAGCTGATCAAATGATTAATAGAATCCATAATCTTAATCTTATTATTTCTAAAGAAGAAAAGGCTGTTCAGTTAAGAGCTAGTCATCTCCATTTCATTAAGAACAATTATATTCCAACTGATCAAGATCTACACCGCACAGCCCTCACAGCAGACGCATTTTTATATTTCCTGTCATTTCAGCAAGACGAACAAAGTTGTTGGTGATTTGCGAGGCGAAAGCTCCGGAGATGGGTGTAAACAGATTTTAAACAACAGATCTGGCCGGGGTGATTTAGAGTCGTGTCCCGTCCCCCCCCGAGGAACACAATGCAAGGCAACCATGTGCTTGTTTCAAGATGTCTAAATCCCAGCCATGCTATCAATCCGAAAGGGGGGGAAAAAACCCCAGATTTTATAAAATGTTTTCACACCCTGTTGGGTTAAGAGACAGTGGGTATTAATCCTATGGCTGCTACCCCAAGCTTCCTCTTTGTGGTCAGCAGAGAAGCTGTGGTTGGGCGGAAGGAGTCCAAAGGCGTATTTTTTTTTTCCTCTCTCTCTCTTTTTTTTTTTTTTTTTTAAATCTGTGTTAAAACAAGAGAAAGTGGACCGGTTACACAGCTAAGCAAAAACCACAGCCAGCCCTCTCTGCTGTTGCTTTCCCCCTAAATGTGGCCTACAGCGATTCTGCTTTCCAAAAAAAGGTTTAATTTAAACCATACAGTGCTACAAGCTGCCACGTTTCCAAATTCCACATTCCTTTCTAATCTGTGCACTTCAGAACTGACAAATTCTGCTTCCAATGGTACCCAGACTAACTGCGATGAAGAAATTGCTGCTAACCCACCATTCCTCAACCTGATAAGGAACGCCGACCCCCCCGCCCGCCCCCAGTCCCCAGATTTTGCCGAACTTTTAAAATTATCGTATTTAAGGGGCCAGACTCAATATTTGTAAAAATCTTTAGCTCACTTTTCACGCAGTGAGAAAAGCATTTCCAGGACTCGGGGAGGGGGGAATTCCCAGTCTGGTACAAATCCACAAAACTCCCCCAACGACTCTGCAAGAGCAATTTGCACCCGCTGAGACTCTGCC
>NW_010514539.1:33371-34833 GCF_000687285.1 Phaethon lepturus
GTTAGCTCTTCTCCGCCGTGCAGCCCAAAAATGTGCAGCCCAGAAGAGCCTTCCCTCATTTGAAGTTAAATAAGTAACACTCTTGGAAGGGAGGAGGGAGGCAAAGCCCGGCTTTGTCCTCGAGCAGGACTGGCCCTGGGTGACACTAGGTGGATGCAAGAGGAGCCCAAAATTTTGCATCCCTGCAGAAGATGGAGGGAAGGGACCAAAGGCTTCAAGGACCATCGCTGCGGAGCGCCTCCAGCTTAGGGACAGTCATTGAAGGGTGACTTGAGGGTACGCACGTGGCCGGCGGCGGGCTGGGGGCACACGCGCTGCTACACCGGCCAAACCCCAGGCTGGAGAAGAAACAGCCCTGTGGTGGCTGGCACAGCCTGCTGGGGGTCCCCTGGGAACCCACGTTCCCGTCCAACTTCGTGCTGTGCCAGGCTGGAGGAGCACCTGGGCCACCACCGTCATCCTGGAAACTGCTCACCCACACTTTTTGGCCCGCAACGCATAAAGTGAGCGTTTTGGGTTGCCCAGCAGATGAGTTTATTTCTGTCCCCGGGTTTTTTGGCCCTCCTGCAGCTCTACGACACGCAACCGTACGTACGACTTGTCAGTGCTGACTAACAGCATTAGCCCTTCAGTAGCCTCAGGGCTCTCATCTTAACCGACGTTCAAGCAACATGGTAATTTTAGGGCACATAACACAACTATTTATTGTATCTCCTGCAAACAACCTGCAGCAATCTGTTGCACGCTGAGGCACAGGAGTAAGGAATGGAGACTGGATGGCTCCGACTCCACTGAAACGGAGGAAGCGCAGCCCGTTTGGGCTCCCGCACCTGCTTTCTGACGGGGCTGCATCCACCATGCAACTCCTCCTGCCAACCCGGAGCACAGGAAAAGCATATGTCACATCTCAAAAATCATGGCATTTTCAAAGTTCTTTTTTTCTTTTTGCCTTCTGCTTTCTGATCCATTAAAGTGCAGGCAAGGAACATTTTCAGGCTTTTCTCAAGAGTCAGAAGCTCGAGCTTTTCTCTTTTTTCTTCTGCTTTTTTTTTTTTTTATGACAGCTGAGATGCACATGGAAGTCTTTGGGTACCTGGAACCTTAAGGAAAACATCAAACCTTTTGAGACTCACCGTAAGAGCAACTGCCTGGTAACCGCACGCATCTTAAACCACCGCTTAAATCACTGAATAGTTCAGCTCAATGTTTACTTTCAAGTAACGTCAGAAGTTGGGAGTAGAAGGCCAGGTTCTTAGCCAGTGTCAATCCGTTAAAGTCGCGAGCTCATACCCTCCTCCAGAATCATTGTGTTTATATTCAGACAATATACTCGACAGGCACCAGATGAGCGTTCTTAGCCTCCGCTCAACGATTTTTCTGGAAATGGAAAGAGCTTAGCTGTGGGATCCTTGCCAGGGTAGGAACTCGGGGGGGGGGGTTTGGGGTGGGGGTTTTCATTAGG
>NW_010514539.1:34864-36915 GCF_000687285.1 Phaethon lepturus
ATAGGAGCTGGGTCCCTATTTTCCTTGCTCTCCTTTGAAAATCCAAGCCGATGTTAATAAACTCGATCGGGTCCTTTTAAAAAAGAGAAATACTATAAAACTGGCACAGAAGAAAAAAACTATGTTGATGCAACACATGCCTTCACAAGTCAGCGAAACATTCAGATTGAATACTAGCATAAAGCTGAATTTTTATCACTTCTGCCAGGGCAGTCCAATAAGGCCTTAAGTTTGAGTAAACGTCAGTCATTCTCAGTTGTCCCACTAGTAGTCCCATAATGGGATGTGCTAGCCAAAAATGGAAAGGAGGCACAGCATCTGCTTATGTTTAATTTATTTTTGCATTTTGGCGTGGTGTCCCGGGAGAATCAATGTTTTTAAGTGGCTGCATCTTTTTGAGCCAACTTGCTGTCCTTTGCTAACACATCAAGGACATGTTTCTGGAAATGGAACATACTCCCATTGAAACCACAGAGGTACAGGTATGGCAACCTTACGTTTTTAAAATTTAATAAGCGTTTTTAGAGTGAAATTCCCTCAGTTTCGCTCAGATTGAACTCTAGATTCCCCCCTTCGACAAAGCCGTAATCCTCATCAGCAGGAGTTAACGGGCATGAATCACGGAGAGATGAATAAATCTACTTAAGGCAGTTCAGCACTCCGGCTAAATCGAAGCACACCGGGCACCCATGTCCGCTTACTCTGGATTTACACGGAATTGCTGGCGGCTGAAATCAACCCACTGGTTTTAATAATTGCGGCTTTGAGCAGGTACCTGCCAGGGAACTAGCGAGCCTTGCAAAGCCAGGCATGGCTAGGATCAGGCGCGAGCCCTGCACCCCTGGAAGACCCTTGCAAGACGTTGGCCATAGCACGTTGCGCTGATGGCAACAGTGTGGGTGCCATCAACTCAACAACGCACAGAAGGGAAAAACACCTTCGGTTTAAGTCTGGCTAAAATAAAGAGCAGAGGGGTTCGGTGCACACTTTTGATTTTTGAATGCTAATTTCATTTTAATAGTAAGCTGCTTGTCTAAGAAGTAAAAGTGGTTCTGAAACACGAAGGTGCATGGATGTTGTTACAACTAAACCGGGGCTGATCACTAGTTTTTTAACAATTTGGTAACAAGAAAAACTGGTCACATGCTGGGACGTTTTATGCCAAGTCTCAGTTAGAGCAAAATTTTATGGCCGAGTTATAAACCCTTGAAAATAAGGGTTTGTAATAGAAATGCTGACAGACCCTTAATTACAGCAGCACTAGCGGGCACTGTTGTAATAAGGCCCACATATTTTCCTTTTTGATCATTATTTATAGGATGCATTGGAAATCATCCCATTTACAACTGTATGCCCGCTCTGCTAGGTGGAGTTTTATCCATTAAGAAAGGGAAATACAAAGTCGGCTGCTGAAGAAAGCCGGGGGCTTTACCTCCCGGCGTTCCCGCGGCATACCAGCCCCGAGCTTCAGGCAGTGACTAATGCCTTTACTCTGCCGGTTTGTATAAGAGGTTGAAGTTCAGGCTGGTGCAGTGCAGCATTCCCCGGGACCTGCTGCCTCTTTAGGCAGGCGATTAATCACTTGATCGATAGACCATATGATTAGGCACTAATAGCTGATAGGAGGAGAGAATAAACAACCATAAATTTGCTTTGTACCGAGTAATCCAAGTGTAAGAGAGGTCAGATAATGGCCACATAAGGTCATGTTGCCTAAGGAGCCCATATGGGAAAGATGGAAGTTACATACATTTTTAAATATCTTCAATTATTATTGTATCGCTGGGCAGGATTTGGGCTGCCGACGCGTCCCTCTCTCCGCGCACGGGCAGGCTGTGGTGCTCCGAAGTAGGCTGACAGCAAACCAGCGACAGCCGTTTCCACATCAAGAAAAAAAAACCCAACCTCAAAAACCTCAGGTCGTCTGATGCCTTCAAACTAAACATCCGCGTCAGCTGAGGTGGGGGCAAGTTTCACCGACGCTGGGAGGTCCGGGTCATCGCCTCCGAAAGCGCGCCGTTGCGAGAAGCGGGGCGGACGTGGCAGGACCT
>NW_010514540.1:0-6008 GCF_000687285.1 Phaethon lepturus
CCCGCGTAGCTGCTCGTCGGGCAGAGGCTGCCGAAACTGTTCCGGTTTTCGGTATTTGGTCTGCAGGGGAGAGCCGATCAGAAGGCTCACCTCGAGTGGGAGGCCGTGGCTCCACAGAGGGAAACCAGATGGGCGGTTTGCTTGCCTTGTGCTGGCCAGGACCTTCTTGCATGATAGAAACGGATCTGTGACACTGATTTTTTGGGGTTTTTTTGGTAAGGCTTCTGTGAGAGGAGTGAAAACTCTGCCATCGGTGCAGATGACATCTGAATAAGTGCTTTTTCCTCAGGTGTGTTGACTTAATGAGCCTAGTAGATCTGCGAGCTGCACTAGCACAAGTAATTTTCCCTATTTAAGCAGTGTCTGTAATGTAAGCAGGTTTGGTCTATACAAGCAAATTTCTCTAGTTCTCAAACCCTCTGCCTCTGAAATGCATTATATAAGAAACTGTTTCCATGTTAAGGTAGGTAAGCTTCAGACTTCATGCTTGTGGACTCTGCAAATACACCTTTAGCTTATCTTCAAAAGCTTTAGAGTCTGAAAGCAAACTTATGGAGACCTCTTTCCTCGGGGACATACTCAGGAGTTTGGGGTGTTTGGTTTCTGTCTCACCGGAGTCCCTGTTCAGCCAATGGTTCATTTCATCCCAAAGTGTTCACAGTAGCAGGCTTGAACAAAATCTGTGTCTTGATTGCTATGGAACTTGCTTTTGTCCAATGTGAGCAATTTTACTGTGCAGTAATGTAGATAACTTATAAAATGTGAGGGCCTGTTAGATACAGTCAGATATCATGCATACTGCAAGAACGCACTTGACGTGTATAGCGATAGCAGCTTCTTTCGTAAGACCAAGGCATTTCAGTCCTTGAGGAGACAAAGCTGTCTCCGGGAGACAAAGGAGGCAGAGCACAGCTCAGACTGAGGTGTCACCAGGGCCTGAGGCCACTGCAAAGAGGGGGACGTGGTTGGCTGAGAGAGGTCACCTCGTCCCATCTATGCCCCTTGTTGAAGAGCAAAGCCTCATTTCCTGCAACTCTGAGCCAAAGGAGAATTTGCCAGTGCAAATACAATGATGATTTTTGGGCCCAGAACCTGCAAGACACACCAGCCAAATATTAAGGTGGTTCTATACCGCAGAAACTGAGCTAGGTTTAAAGGAGTTTGTATGCTGCACCAGCTGCATGGTCTCATGATTAAAAGCATAGGCTTCCCTAGCCTGGGTGCTTCTCAGGTGGGTTTTGGAGGAGTGCTGATTTCTGTGCTTCTGTGGCTGTGATGCTAGCAGCACTTGAGACAGCTAAATTAAAACTAGGGTAGGTCCATGACAGCTGCATTTGCAGTGTTGTAGCCGTGCTACAGAAGGGTCGTTGCCCCTGTTTGTTCTTAGAGTGCCTCCATTGTGCGACACCTCAGAGGAAGTCGGGAGTGAGCCCCCTGATGCTTAAGCTGCTTGATAGAGACAAAATATTCCCCCCTACAATTTCAGAAAGGTAGCTGAGCCTATGAAAGATGGGATCTCATGGCCAATGGCAGGGTGGGTGAACGTGTTTTGTCCATGTCTTAGGAAACTGTAGAAATAAATAATTCTTTCTCTGTTAAGCTGGACAATTAGCAAATTATTTTCAAGATGTGTAATATATCATACTAAATTTTTATTGACCGGTGAAAGGGTCGCTGATTACAGACATAAGAGTAGGGAAAACTCATATGTTCTAGAGAAGTTTTACTGAAATAAGAAATCTTTTACTTGGATGTGAACGCAGGTTGTGGGGGGCTGACCACTAGACCACCAGAAAAGTAGCCCTGAGAGTCATATGCTGTCTAGTTATTTTTAGAAATAGCTTTCTTTTCCGTACAAGTCATGTGCACTGAGAAAAGATTACGCCTCTTCTCTGGCTTCCTATATCCGATACAGAAACGCATCAGTGAAACTGTCAGCGATTCAGCCTCCTGCCAGCGCAGAAGCAGCCAGCGCCTGTGCCTGCATCCCTGCGATGCTGATGCTAGCTGGAGAAGAATGATCTTCCTGAAAGCACCAGGGAAGGAATGTCAGAGGCTGATGTTTCTTTTCACTTAACACAACGGAACGGCGGTGTCAGTAAAACCAAGTGAGTAACAATTCAGTGTTAGAGGCACTGTACCTGAGCTATCAGAGTTTGGTATGCAGAGCTGAATTTTGGAACCTGAAAAATCAGAGCAATTACTTTAAATGCAACTTAAGCAGCATGCAATTAACTTGTCCGTTCCAGATGAATATTACATATTATTATTATTACTTTAATTTGCCATGTTAATTGATGTGTGACATACCATTTAAAAATTAGTAAGAAGAACATCAAAGTTACGTGCTAATTTACTGAAAGTATATTATTTGGGTATGTTTCTGCTATATAATGGTAAGTACAAATTGTCTTTAGTACCTGGGGTACATGCTTCAGCAGTAGTGAAAATCCGTGATTTGCAGAGAAGCAGTAAATGATATTTATTGCTATGTGTAATGTGTGCATTTATCACTCCTCTCTTTCCTCAACTATGTATTTTATCTGGGAGGTCTTGGCATCAGATTTTCTTTTTTAAGTTAGCCTGATTTAAAATGTACATCATCCCAGCTTTGGGGAAATGGAGAGGAGAGGGAAGGAAAAGATGATACACAGCCTTTTGCTATTTCATGTTTAATTTCCATGCATGGTCAGAATGGTTACTTAACTGTTAAATGATAATGATTTTCTGGGGGGAAAAAATACTGCTGTAGTTTACATTTCTTACATCTGTTTTCACCATAATAGTGTGTTTATGGAAATAATCTAAGTAAAATCTCAAAAAGGGTTGTCCAGATGTAACAGCAGTTCTGATACTCCTAGCTCCAAGATCACCCCCCAAGCTATACAGTGACTTGCTCTATCTTGTAGATTAAATTCAAGAGAGCTAGGGGGCAGTAGGTGAGAATTTGCAGTGTCATGTCTTAATACCGTGCAGATAGTCGTTTACTGTTTTACAGAAAATACTCTAAAGATCCTGAAGAAAAATGGGGGAGTAACTCACCAGCAATATTTTTATAAATAATTTTACAAATTCATGTACTGTTTTTCTTGATCTTCTACTCTTCCTCTGACACCATATTTGATCCAGGAAGACCTGTGTCAGCTTTTTTTTCTCCTAGCCCATGTTAAAATGCCTGTGATTCTGGGGTTCAGGGTAAGGTATGGCAGTGGGGTGCTTCATCCAGTGTCACTGGATGTGATGCAGTGTCACAGCCACTGAACTCAACAAAATACCTTAGTTGAAACAAATACAATTTTTTTATCATCTCCTCATGTATCTGAGCAAATTCCTTTTCTTTTACAGTCTTCTACAGAGCATTTTGGAAGCAACTTCTGGTATGCTCTACTAGACAGTAGATACATGTGCACAGAATCTGTTATTAGGGGAGAACTTCATCTAAAAGTTTCAAGCTCTGGTCTCTTGCTCTTTAATTTTTGTGAAACTTGTAGAGGTTTTCAATACCTCTGTCAAACTAATTACATCTAGACAATCAATTCAAAGTTACAGGGTTAGCTGGGGACACTCAGAAAATTCATCATTACATAAAGTGAAGAAAGCAGGCTAAAAATAGCCATGTATTGTTACAGAAGTCAGCTCCCAGTGCATGGTAGGATCAAGCAGAGCCTCAATTATACATAAAAATCTGCCTGTATGAAACCTATGTTGTGAATATTTCATGGTGAATAATTGTAAGAGTAATTGGGAAAAACAGGATAACTGCTAACGGAAAAAGAAAAGATTGGTGTCACCTTTGTTTTTATACCTTTTCAAAGCTGGACTGTTACGGTATTCAAGCTCACCAGTGTAATTCTTTATGGCAGGTTCTCTTAAATGAGCCCTAAGCTAACAGTTGCAGATACTAAATAAATTACATGAACCACATATAAGCAGTATTTTTTTCTGATCTTCGTGTAAGCTAAATAAATTGATAAGAATTGATATCACAAAGACAGTGAATTAAATGATGTTACATCGTTTGTATTCAAATCAATTACCATGGAACATATTCCCATGGGAAAGAGCAAACCATTCAGACCATCTTCTATCCTCTATGCTATAGAGAGACCAAAACTAAATTTTATTTCAAAGGTGGAAGGTGTGTGTGTGTATATCTCATGTTAATACTTTTAATAGATAGTCAGCATTACTTGTAGACTCAGTAAAATAAAATGGCATATTAGATGCCACTGACACAGTTTGTTCCCACAACATGAAGTCTGTGGATTGAGCTCTGGGCAGTAACCCACAGTGCTGTAACCAGAACTTGTACATTGCATCTGTTCCAGTCCTAGCCTGCATATTCTGCTGCTCTGACAGGAGTTTGAGTGATTTCTTCCCCATGCCAGTAGGCTAGAAAGTGTATTTGAAATGCTTGAGGCAATGTAAATAGTGTAGAAATATGTAGTTGCTATATGGAATCTATGGATTGTCCTCATAGAGCTTTCTACCACTATACAGTAGAGGTGCTTGGAATGATGACAGACAGTGAACTGGTACATTAGGACAGAGACAACTTTTCCTGGAGCTAAAATAAGGTGTTAGTCACTGTCATTGTTGTGCAAGTTCAGCTAAGAGAAGTAGGTTTTCCACCACTTTGATGGACAGTGCTGCATATCTTCTACTGCAATTTGGCAAATCCAAAGGAAGTCAGGTAAGTTGTATTATTTTAGGTCTGCAGTTTGCTTCCTCTTTTTGCCCAGTTTTGTTACCTAAGCAGTACTGGAGGAGTAACTGAGAGCAGGGCCCCGTTCTCCTGTGCTGTGCTAGAGACCCCTTGTGCCAGTGAAGCCTCCGAGACTTTAACCAATGTAACTTTGGGATGGCCCGTCTTTTGCCCAGGTAATAATACAGATACAAGATGTAGTAACTGCAGTATGGTATCAAAATGTATCCTCCAAGCAGAAGACTATGTTTTAAAGAAAATCTGTATCTTGTAAAATAAACTATTTTGGAGCAAAGGGGAAAAAAAAAGGCAAAAAAACCCCAGGTGCAGACTTCAATTTTAGCTGGAAGTAAAGCAGTGAGTTTAGTGGTAGCATCAAGAGAGTTACTGTCCTAGTATTGACACGGAGTGGCAGAAAGCATATGCTATGAGTAGGGTAATGGTAGTGGTGGGAGATGGCCGCGCGTCCGTATTAGAGCTGCATTCAGTCCTGAAATCGACACATAGGATTTTGAAATGGATCTTTAAGCAGCTGCTAGGTCGAAAAATAAGCTGTTGACAGATAATCTAAGTAAGATTCTCTTACTTAAAATTAAAACTTGTTGGATTTGTAACATAACTACTAAGAAAATTATTCTTGAGACACCTGTGCGCCACTTGCTATTTTATTTTTGCACATCCTTTCAGCATCTCCATGTGTATGTATATGCTTTGTGTTACGTTTTTATTTATGCAAGTACCTGCCGATCTTCAGGCTTTTGAACTGCAGAATTGGGGATTTAATGGTGTTACAATCACATAGGCCTTTCCCTAAGCGTTCCAGTCTTTCAGAGCTGGTTACTGGCCAGAGGAGGGAATAGGAAGCTAGGTCTCCTTTAGGCTAGCCGCAAATGTCTAGAAGGGTTACCCGGAGATATCTCCGGTAAGGGAATGGCATTTCTGGTAACTATAGCGGATTTTGGTTTTTTGGGGTTGGATGAACAAGCCTGCATGCTGGCAGTGTGGAAATATCAGATATCTAAGTTTGCAGGCTTTTCAGTTTCCCATGGATCTAAAGGCTTTGGTTAACCTCAAGTTTCCAAAATTGGCCGTTTTGTTTCACTACTACCCTTGAGAAAACTCTTCTCTCCAGAGGCAGAGCCCGGCGCTTGGGCTTTATGAAGACATACGCCATACTCGGGCCTTTTTTTTTTGGCCCCAAAGCCAGAGCCCTTTGCCCAGGATGGGGCTTGTCGGCAGCGTAGCGGCCGGGGGCTGCAGCTCGGGAAAAGCGCGCCCTCCCCTCCCCGCCCGGGCGCCGGTA
>NW_010514541.1:0-3138 GCF_000687285.1 Phaethon lepturus
TATATATATGTGTGTGTATATATATAAATATATATACCTACAGCACCATGCCCATAGCACGGAGCAGGTGAACAGGAATGGCACCGCAGGTATTTTCTTGTCTTTATTTTCTATAATTTTCAGAGTCATTACCTACTTAAACAGAGTCTTTTAAAGCATCCCTTGCTTTTTCAAAGCATCCCCCCAAAAGCTTAGCTGCTCAGCCCCCTCACACCCAGCAGCCCAGCAGCCAACACTTGCTTTTGAAGTTTCTGGGTGACATTTCCCCCGGGGGAAAGAGGGGGGCCCTTCTCAGGCTCCAGCCTGGGGGGGTGTGGGGAGCCCTGGGACACGGGGGACCCCCCAGCCAGGCTGAGCAAAGCCCCCGCAGCCGGGGTCGGGCTGGTTTCCATCCCGGGTGCTGGGACAGGGCGTTGGGTGGGCCGGGGCGGTGTGGGGCTGCTGGTGTTTATCTGGGGTTGGGTGGTCACGGCTGCGCAGCTGGTTTAACCCCTGTCCCCTGTCCTGCTGCCAGCCCGGGGAGAGCTGATAGCTCACCCTCCCCCCCCCGTTATCTCTGCCTCCCACCTCCTGCCCTCTCCCTCCCTCCCTCCTTCCATCGCCAGGACAATTCTTCTTCCACCTCCCCCTTCTGCTTTTTGTCTTTCTTCAATTAAAATGTCCTTCATGGCCATGTGGCCTTTGCCACCAGCAAAGGGAAGAACATCCTCAATGTGAAGGTTTCAAACCACTCCCTGCACATATATATTTAATATATAGCTCTATAGTCTATAGAAAGGGCCGGGAGGGTGCTGATGCCACCTGCTCTGCGGTGGAATGGCTAAGGGGCATCGCTGCTGATGGACCTTGGTGGTGGGGAGACCCTGGGAGCTGCTGTGCAGGGACAGGCTTCGGAGACGTTTCCCCAGCCGGGTAGCTGGTGGCCCCATGTTGGAGGTGTTGGAAGAAGCATCCTCCTTCCAGCACCCTCCGAGCCTGGCTCCTGCTTGGCCACCAAGATGCAAACGCAAGGGAAGGCAATCTTCTGCCTTTTTTTTTTTCTTTTTAAAAGTAATCTTCAAAGCCCTTCCCACCCTTGTCTTCTGATGGAAAATTTCATCCATTTCCCATAAATGATAATTTTGTTCTTATAGTTGCACTGCTTTGCAAGTGATGATGAGCACTGCTCTGTGAATTGAAATATATGGGGGGAAAAAAACAACCCATCCTGTTTTCTTTTTGTCTGTCTCCTACTGTGGGAAATGTTCTGGCAAATAGTTGTTTCTTCACAAACTTGAAGCAGGTGCATTTAGAGGGATTTTGGTTGCCCACATTTCTAACATGTCACAGGAACCTGGTGACATTCAGGCTCCCGGTGGCAGAAAATCCATTGCATGGGTGACACTGAAGAGCAAGAATGGAGGGGAAGTAGCACTAAGATAAAATTGAATTAAAAAAAAGGAGAAGGTGGGAGGAAGGTGTATGTCTGAGGCAATGGAACAAGAAACGTAAAAAACCAAAATCATCCAAAATTTGATCAGCTCTTATTTTCAATCCTCATTATCTGGTTTTAATTACAGCCTTTCTGGCAAAGCCCTGTTGAGGGCAGCCTGCACTGGCACCCCTGCCTGGGAACACTACCGAAGCCAAGAGCAAGTACCTGCTTCATTAGCGGGATTCCCACATCACTGAATTAAATATGCTCACAGAAACGACAGGACCCAAACGTTCCCACCCCAGCTGATGATGAGAAAGCTTCGCCTCTTAGCTATTACACGCCAGCGACAACAGGAGGGAGTAATTTATGGGTCTCTGGGACTGCTCGATACGCTCCTCGTCCCAGGGCTCGTCCCCGACGTTCCCACTGCCGCACAAAGGCTGCAGCCGGCCAGCGGTGCCCAGGGGACACCGCGCTGTCACAGGCGGTGAGGAGATGAGCAGCGGGCGGGATCCTCTTTCTCCTCCCAGCCCTTTTCTTCCTCTCTGGTCCTCCTGCCTCTTCTTTCACCTCGTTTCTCACTCCCTGTTTTTTTTTCAGTTTCCACTTAAAAATCAGTGATGGGTTGATGGGGAGAATGCCGTGGCTTGGGGGTGCTGGGGTGGATTGGAGAAGATGGGGATGCTCTGAGACCCTGGGGGCTCAGAAGGGGGGATCCACAAAGGAAACCTCCCTTGGGGGGTCCAGCAGGCACTTTCAAACTTGTCCCCCCGGTAGACATTCCTTTTCCCCTGCTCTCGGAGCTATTCTCAGCCGCCTCGGTGACCTTTCCGGGGAACAATTTACTATTGTGTTTTGGTGAAGCCCGGCCTCTATTTTTACACTCTGTTTTGCTGATGTGGGCGCAGGGAGCGAGACGGGAATCCAGCAGGAAATGGGAGGGAGCGTCTGGAGCATGGCTAAAACTGCCCCGGCACTTTGATGTGCCAGGGCCGAGCCCTGCCGACAGCACGTGGTGGGGCCGGGAGCTTTGCTCCCTGCCTATCCCTCCAGTAAATCACGCATTGCACCAGCTTAACCCAGCCGTGCCAAGATGGGAACAGGTCCTGCAGCAAAGGGCTTTTGGCAAAGAGGCCAGTAAAGCCACGGCGGTACTGTGCTCCTCCGCGTGTGCATGGTGTAAAATGAAAGGCAGCTTTCTGCTGGCATCCCGCTGCTTAAGGGATGCTGGAAACATGGGGAGGAGGTGACCTGCTGACCAAGCTGGGAGAGGCTCAGGGACATGCCCAAGGGCATCTGGGAAAGCGGTGGCAGAGCAGCCTGGGTTGCATCGTGTGAAATGAGCAGGTTGACAGCAGGGACATCGTGCGACATGCCGTCGAGCTGTGGTCCTCCCTGATCTGGGACTCTGAGCTGGGCTTTGGGGGGTGAGCAGTTCTAAAATGCCCTGGGCTGCCAAGCATCACATCCTGCAGCGTGGCAGGGAGAGCGTGGCTGCCCGCATGCCCTGTTCACCCTGCATCCACGGCGGGCAACACCAGACCGTCCCACCCTGGAGGTTTTGCTAGGGAGATGGCTGAGCCCCAGGGAAGGGAGCGGGGTCAGGCGGCACCAAACCGTCCCAAGCAGGTACTGGGTGCTTTTCTCAGGATGTCTTCTAGGGTGGCAAGAGCTCGCTCAGTGTGCCAGAGGCGACAGCCGTTGCTCCTATCTCGGCAGGC
>NW_010514541.1:3198-3482 GCF_000687285.1 Phaethon lepturus
CCGCCGGCGGGCTCCGTCCCCGCTCGGGCCGGCCACTATCTGGCTGCGTGCAGGTGCCGGGGGCTGGCGATAAAGTCCCAGAGCCACCAACACCCGCTGGACCCACACGAAGGGCGGTGTGAGGAGGAGCACGTTTCGTCCCCTCCAACGGTGACGTGGCCCCAAGGATGGGGTGGCAACGCCGTCGCCACCGCCCTGCATGCCTGGGTCTGCTCTCCAGCGGGAGCTCACAGTCGACGCCTTCACAGTGCCGTGGCCCGACGGGGGTCCCACCCTCGCCCCGT
>NW_010514542.1:0-3461 GCF_000687285.1 Phaethon lepturus
GGAAGGCGCCTCTCGGCCCGTCTCTGCTCCTGCCCCTCCTGCAAGGGGGGCAGCTCCCCGCACACCTACCACGAGGTAGCGCATTGGGAAGAGTCCCCGTTTTGAGACGCGTTACTTTCGGCTGGCAGAAAGCTCGCCATTCGCCTCGAACAGCGGGCTGCGCCGGGGCTGAAGAACCAAGGGCCGACTTGTTTTGACGATGCACACGGAGCCTGGAGTAAACCAGAGCGAATTAATAAGGCTACACCTGGGCAGTTAGTGCACACGCTGCCTATTACCAGGAGGCTGCCAGCCAAGTGCCATTAACCTCCAAGGCAGATCATTATTAGACCATAACACCCGACCTGTCATGTCTCATTGTTTCATTAACACAGTTCTGGGAAGCCTCTAATAAAGTCAGGGAAACTGTTGCCTCAAAATTAGCAGAGATTACAAGATTTTCCACATGGATACTGAAGAGAAGAAAAGGAAGTTTATTACAATAATTTTAAGGGCATTAGAGATAGCTGTGATAATTTTGCTTCTGATCTAAAGCCCACTGAAGGCAGTAAACAGGCTGCTACTCTTTTCTTCTGAAACAGTGATTTTATTATAATAAATAAGATTCTCCCTCACTCATTTATTAAATTAAATTAGAAGTTGCCCAGCCCAGAAGAAACCTGTAATGCATGTACCAAGATATTTGCATGGCTGACAAGCTCTGTCTTTGAATCTTCATGAAAGGCATATAATTGTGTTTAATGCAATTTATTTGTCATTAAAAGAAATAAGCTTTGATCCAAACATCTTTGCAACAGAGATCCAAAGAAACTAAGACTCCAGGTCTATTTTAAAGCAATGTGCATTTAACGTTCATTCCTGTCCTTATCTGATTAGGAAATTTATTCCCTAGTAGATTATAGAAATATAACAGAGAAAAAAGTTATACTTATGTAACTTTATTAATGACTCCTAAATTATAGCTGGGCTAGTTTGTTGTTGGATTTATTTATTTTTAAAAGAAGGGACATTCTCATCTAATTTAAAGCAAAAATCTTTTGGACAAAGATTATTGAACACTGCACCACTCTGGAAAGCTTAGCACCTAACCAAGTAGCTTTCCAGTGTTTCAATAGGTCCCAAATGCCAGCTGACCAAAAAAGAAAAAAAGGAAGTTTATCTAGGAAAGAAAGGAGAACTTTTAAAAAAAACACCAGGCAACTTTAATGCAAAAACTTTCATGAATTATTTTAATGACAGTGGCAGCTTGTCTACATTTAAATAACTCTCGGCAATGTACTTCTATCCAGAAGGGTGGAACCAGCTACCTGGGGTGGGGTTTCTTGTTTGGTTTTTTTTCTCTTTCCTTTTTTTGGTTTCATCAAGATATGAGCAAAACAAATGCTCCAGAATGTAATCAGTTAAAAAAAAAAAAGAAAGGAGAAAAGAAAAACAAAGAAAAAACCCCTCCAATAGAAAAATTTGTGTTTTTTCCTCTGCCAAATGCCTCCAGGAAACTTTCTGTGGGAGTTGGGACATTCATCTCCCAGAATCTGGCCCCTAGTGAGGAATTGCAGCATGCCAAGCCAAGAAGGGGGATGGTAAAAAAAAAAATGGAATCAAGTTCTACACTGATTGTGAAATAATCCAGATCATCTAATTTCCTATTACGCCTGTGAAATATTTCTTTAAAAGGAGAAAAGTCACTTAGAAATCATGAGTGCTTAAAAGGGAAGGGAAAGAAAAACCTTTAAAGGCCGTACTAATTTGATAAGAACCAGTTTGAAAGTCCACATGAAAATTAGTTATCATGGTATTTTAAAAAAAAAAATGAACACCACCCATAGTGGATGGGACCATCTTTTGGCCACATCAGTCTCTGCAGCCTAGATTAGCCTGTTTCTGACACTGGCAAATACATACCAGACGCTTGGGGGAAAATACAAGATTAGCACAAGCATGTGGTAGCACCTCAGATTACTCTGCCAGGGTCAACACAATTCACAGGTCTCCCATGAGACTCCTTAAACCCAGAACTCTTGAACCCACATTAATTTTTAGCACTTCTAGCCTCTGCTCAACAGCTTATGTGACATTACAAGCCACTGTCCCTTGCTTTAAACCACAAACCCGGTAAAATTTTTCATGTCCCCTGAATATCATATTATAACAACTAATTCCTTTTCAGCTCTTCCTTCTGTGGCATCAAAAGACTTGTCCATCCTTTCTCAGTGGCTTCTTTCCTAAGAAAAGCAGTCACAAGCCTATCTGCTGCTGTACAGAAGCTGGTCAGCGCATTTGACAACCACTGCTGCTCTGATCTGAATCTTCTCTAGCTCTAATCTACCTTCTCTGATGTGGAGCTGCCCTTAGCCCTTTTCTATGCTGTTGGCTTTTGACTACTTAATCCATAGTGTGAAGCCTCAATGCAGGCAACAATGGAACCAAAGGCTCTTCCAAAAATCTTTAAGTACCAAAAGGCTTAACAAGAATACCCTTGTTAGTTCAGTCCTACTTCAAAAAGGGCCTGAAATGTAATTGTCAGGCTCCTAAGTACAAAAGATCCATTCTGGAAAGTCTGTTTTTCATTTGTTTTTAAGCAACAATCAGCATATGCCTTTGAGGGTCTCCCAAGAGGTAAACTTGGGTTTCTGTCCCCAAATGGAAGGACAGAATTAGCTGCTGCTTCAGACATTTTCCACTCCTTTCCTTAGATTCATTGAGGCCTCCAGGGAGAAGACCACAGAAGCAGATGAGGAAATCATGTGTATAAGGATGTGATGGGGGTAGTGGAAACATCAGGGTATGAATTGCATTCCCTCTCATCCCGTGATGACCGCCGGCCAGATCTTGCAGGAGGATCCACAGACTTGTTACTGCCCTCAGACCCAGCAGTGGCTCAGGAAAAAACTTTGCCTGTGGAACTGTAAAGTCCAGGCAGGGAAGTAAAATACAGCTCCACCAGAACAGCATTGGTAAGCAGAGAGTGCCAGATCCACAGAGTCTGAATTACGATGCAGGGACAGCTTCGGGTCCTTTGGATCTGACCCCAAACCGCCCAAACACTGGAGAAGTCAGGAAGCTTTGCTTGGAACTGGAGAGTACAGGTCCAGGCCTTTGGCACAGTCTTTAGGGAAGAACATTTTGAAAAGCTGTGGAAGCCCAGCCACAGATGCAGAGATGAAGCATTCATAGCATGCATTCTAATAATTTCTGTTTATACAGCTTAGGAAAAAAACTAACTAAAACTAATTCCTTTTTGTGTGGGAATCTGCTCTGGTTTAACTCAAAGGTCATTTTTAAGTCTGTGTACACTTACAGTGCTAGACAAATATTTGTCAAATATACAGGCTGCTGGTCTTGTTTGAAAGATAAAGGTTATGCGGGAGGAGGGGAGAGAAAATACCCCAACCAATGCAACACCACAAAACTGAATGAACCTTAAGGAAAACCCTCCATCTCCCGGAGAGCGATGCATTCCT
>NW_010514542.1:3492-11132 GCF_000687285.1 Phaethon lepturus
ACCTTTTGGGGAACGGCTTCAGAGGCCGAGCAGAAAAGAGGATGCTCCACCTTTCCCATAAATTTCCAGTCTTGGTTCTGTACTTGCCTATATGTCAAGGGAATCAAACGGTTTTGATTTCTCAAGTTTCCAGTGTAGGGGGAAAAAAAAAAAAGAATATTTACAATTGGATCCCTGAACTCTGCTAGGTTGATTTCTCAAATTTCCAGTGTAGGGGGAAAAAAAAAAAAAAGAATATTTACAATTGGATCCCTGAACTCTGCTAGGTTTTTTTGTCTCCATTTCTTAAAAAGTAAGGTATATTTTTACAGTCTGTTCATCACATCTGCTGCTACCATTTTTTAATCCGTTAGGCAGTTTCAATCAAATTTTACACATGGGAAATCTCTCCAGTTACAACATCGCAAGTCACTTCCTGAGAATCAGCAGCTGCGAAAATGAGCTACGTTCAAGTTCATGCCTCCTTTGGGGAAAGCAAAGGAGGAACTTAGCTATGACACTTCTTGGCAGGTAGCAGCCAGTCAATCAACATGGATGTGGCCCTCTGCTAGTCACTGCGAATAGTCTTTCTTACCCCAGACACCCGAGGACAGGACAAATGGGGCTCATGGTGGTAGGTAAGCCAGGAGGGAGGTGGATCACAGGTCAATTGGATTCAAACATCATCAGCTCTGCTTTTGGCAGTTTGTCTAGCCAATACAAAGGGACAGAACCTACAATGAGGGAGAAAACTAAATACTTTCCACTATTCCGAAGACTTTTGCTTATATCATATGTGAAACAGGATTCTAAAAAGATACTGGCTTAGGATTTTCCAGTGTGTTTTACCTGAAGTCTGACATCAAAATAGGTCATCACATTTAAAAAAAAACCTCAATAATGAAAAAACCTGAGCTGTTGTAAAAAAAAAAAAATCTTACCACATCTGTTGTGGTAGAAGCAGCAGATTGAGTGATTTAAAAAAAACCCTCAATAATGAAAAAACCTGATCTGTTGTAAAAAAAAAAAATCTTACCACATCTGTTGTGGTAGAAGCAGCAGATTGAGTAATTTCTGCTGTCTTTCTCACATCTCTTACTGAGGGGGGTGGTAGTGTTTTATTCTCCTTTTTTAAACCTAGTTGCCCAATTTCAATCTCATTTTGACATAGACACGGATATTAGATTCTACCACTGAAAATAGGTAGAATGACAGCCTCAACAACCCACGGAGGGACAGGCTGCAGCCAGAGCTCAGCCACACTACTGGACACGAGGGGCTCTGGAGGAGGCCGACATCGGTCGGTCGCTACCCAAACCTGCGGTGGCACACAGACTGGTGAGCCTTTTCTCTCACAGTGCAATCTGTAGCTGCACCCCACTGAAATCCCTCTCCTGACCTGCCTTTTTCTGTTTTTATTAAAAAAAAAAACCAACAGTCTTTGCACTGACACTGGATCTCCCTCACTTGCTCGCTCAGACAGGGAACCCTGCAGTTTCAGATCACAGCAGAAACCTTCCGTACGGCCCCTGGGGGCAGTGATACCGAGGGGTACGCTTCACAGCAGCCTGCCTGTCACTGGCCAACTAAACTACCTTCCAACCCTGTAAGGCTCTCTTCTGTCACCGTAAAGGAGACTGTGAGGACATTGCCTTTCAGAAGGTCAAAAGCACTTACATGTCACCCTTGTACCACAAAAGCGAATGAGGCAAAAGACTGTCATTCAGTGTGTCTCCCAGAGCAATCTTTCATAGGAAGTCTTCCACTCCACCCAGCTGCTGTCCCTAGCAGGCTGCTACCTCCTTGTCCTCTTGCTCCTTGAGCCCATCTGCATTTATGAGATAATGGGTTCTTGATGTGGAGGAACAGTGGAGGCTGAGGCATTAATAACCCTGAAGAGAGTTACTGGGGCTGTGAATGAAAAATGACACCAAGAGGGAGGAGCAATGAACATCACACCAGAGGTTCAGTGCTGGAAGGGTGGGAATAAGAAAGTTACTGGGACAGTATGAGAAATTTTTGCTTGCAGGGGCCATACCTCCTCCTTCCTTCCTTCTCAGCTTATTTGAAAAGCAGGAGCAGCAACATCTCAAGCTACAACAGGCACTGGAGAAAGAAGAACTTTGACACAGCCATATCGGATCCAGCACCTCAGTGGGGCAGATGCTAAGACACCCTGGTCTTCCCGTGCTGCTGATTTTCCTCTCCAGCAAGAAAGGGGAGGCAAGAGAGTAAGTTTAGCCTCGTGCTTCACCTGAAACATGCTGAGACCTCACTGGTTAGAAGCCACAGCCCTAGGATCTGAAAATATCAGGAGAACACCAGATATGTCTATATAAATCACTATTGGCTGTCCTAGTTTTTAAAATGCAGTGAGATGTGTTAACTACCTAGTCAGTTATGTGCAGTGTTTATTTCCATTTTCTATGCTGAAATATCATGGTAGCTACAAGCAACTAGAGCCCACATGTAAATTCAAAACACAAGCCAGATCTTGCAGCAGCAATTCTAGATTGGATCCAATCAGAGCAGCACTTTACAGTTCTCATGGTAGCCAGGTGTTATGCAAACAACTGATCTTAAAATATTTATTCCACCTGAGCTTAAAGTCTAAAGCATCTTCGGGAGGGATGCTCTTAAAACTCCTGCTATTAGAGTGGCTACAAATTCAGCTCCTCCAAATTAAGGATTGAGGCCATAATAGTTTTCCACCCCATACAGACTCTGGAAAGAATATGCTCCCACCACCGCAGGAGAACGTTCTCAAAGATCAGCTTCTGCAAAGAGAACAAAAGCTGGGCATTTTCTAGCCTTGATAGACAGAAGGATTGTTCACTGCACAGGAAGAACACACAAAATAAGTTATTTCACCCTTGAAAAGCTAGTCTTGTCAGAGAAAAATTCAGAATAGCCTTTTTTTAATTGGACATCTTTGAAGGATGCTACAACTTTGATGAGCCAACAAGAGTTAATCAATTCACTTCCTTGTTCTCCTAGGAAAAGAAAAAGCATTTTCTCCATTGGAATTGCTGTAGCAGAACCTAAAACAGATACCAATTCAGTGAGCTGAAGAATGCTGTCGGGAATACGTGACAGTCAAAGCTTGTCTGAATCCTTGTCCAGCCCAGACACTGACACAAGATCATGCTGGGGTGATCCCAAGTTTCCAGTATTTCATTAACAAGTGACAAATAACAAGACCTCAGACAAGCAAAAAAGTAATTTAGCCCTTTGCAGTCTCAACCTGAATGTACATAAGTTCACTACGAGAAGATATCCCTGAAAACAAGTTAAAAACGATTTAAGCTGTCATGGTCTTACTGAGCTGCCTACAGCACTCCTCTGGATTGCCTCCCTTCTGCAAGCCTTCCTATCTTCCATCTGTTGGTTTACTCTCAATGTCAAGAACAAGAATCTCACCTCAGGATAGCCCATGAAATGGAGGGGAAAAAAACCCAAACAGGCTCCATGGGGACATTCCAGTAAAATAAAATGGATAAGCTCCTAGGTCAGCAGAAGTGTTCAAAAAGGTTTTCTCTTTAAAAACAAACAATAAGCTACTCACCTAAATCTATCAAGACAGGCTTTAACAGCAAGATAAGAGTTTTCTGCGAACGAACCACACCAAGTTTGTGTTACCTTAAATCTCCTGGGAGAATTTTTTTTCCCCCCGCAAAAACCTTGACAGATCAATTAAATGTCTTTTGTTCCTAGGCACCAGAATGAGGCTGACAAACATTTCAGCATTACTTTAGCCAGAGACAACTTTTAGTCCCTATACCTTCTTGTTGCCCTGGTCAGATTAGTAAAAAGATGTTACTTGAAACATTTAAGTAGAATAAAATTCAGAATCATATAGGATCAGCTAGGAGGTTTAGGACACTGCATACTAGCACAGGACAAGATTCCAAAAATCCATCAAGGTTTGGTCATCTGTGTCCCTTTGGCACCTTGGAACTCTATCCTTGCTACATTTAAACAAATGTTTTTGAAAAGTTTTTTTTTTTTATCTCTAACCTTCCATCAACTTCCCTTGCTTCTAATGGAAAGGGGGCTGGGAGAAGAAAAAAATAATCCACCTAGATGACAGTTGTCCACCCTAGGATAAACATAGCAGCAAGCGTCTTAAAATTTTCTAGCGTTTTCTCCAAAAATTACAACCAACATTTAAAAAAAAAAATGTAAAAGGCAGGGTCAGTTACAAAGCAAAGATGCAAGGATGACTCTAGTCATCCAGTGCAGCAATTGATAATCTCCAAGAGAGGGCAGTCTTAGACTAGGGATGATACGCAGAGGGCTTTATCGTTATACCTCTCTTCTGCCCCATTTGACCGTAGGTATCAAAGAAGCTTGGTGTTTAAATAGCACCGTTCATCAAAAAAAAAAAAAACAAACCAAAAAAAACTCGACTGCATACATGTCAAAACTTACAAGTTAGCCTCCTGCAAGCTTCAAAAGGGGAGGGAAATATTATTTCCCTTTTACAAATGATATAACATCAGGGACAGCATTCGGCACATGGATCTAGTCCAACAAAAAAAGTATACAGTTAGGCACACGCTCATCTTTAAATACACCATCAGTTCTACAGCAGTTAACACCACCTCTCTTTGCTTCCGAGTTCACCAGCAGTAACATCAAGGTGAGAGGCAATCACACAGAATCCACAAGACAAAATACTAGCACAGCAAAAATAATAATTAAAAAAATGTGCAATTTATATAGCATTTTCACTCAAAGACAAAGGTTCTTCTGGGCTTTTTTTAAAACAACCAACCTATCAGCCACCTAGACTATGCCAGGCCTGCTGTCTGCTCTTCATTCTGAGCTGAGGCTTTACTACATAAATAATTGGGGACAGAAAACTATACCAGACCAGAGTCTTCTCTGCCTTCCTTCCAATCCTTAATGAAGGCTGTTCGGAAAAGTCAGCCCCAAAATACAGTCTAGTACCTTCTTTCTTGCCAGTGAGCAGACTAGCTCCTAGAAAGACACAGAACTTTCCATTATTTCCCACTGCTTCCAACCCCTCCATGCTTTAGACCCATCATTTTGGTACTGGTACATCCAGCCTAAACACCAGCTGATCGACAGTGGTTCTCAGGCCCTGGAGAGACACCACATTTCGGGTGGTTACCCTCAGCACTCAGAAGACAGCCTGGTCAGAAATAACCCAAGTCCTACAAGCCATTTATCTCTACTTACTCCAAAGCTGAAGGCAGAGTCACCAGCTGACGTGCGGGCAGCAGCACCCAGAGCTCTGGGGACCAGGGACAGCAGTGCTTTTACTGAGTCGGACGGAGCAGCAGCACACTGGGGGCAGACACAGGCTGTCCTTCAGGAGCACTGGAGAAACACTTAGCAAACTAGGGATTGAGGAACAGCTGTGAGCGTGGTACTACTTCAAACAAGATCCTAATTCATGTAAATGAATGTCCTGCTGGGGCCCTTAGTCCAGCTGCACATGATCATACTCAACACCTGTGAGATTAACTGCTTTTGTCTTACAGGTGGCAAAGCCCACAGACATGTCAGAGAAACTGGAGTCCAGTGGATTCTGTTCCTGCAACCAGAATCACCCTCAGTATTTTAGGGATGCACCTCATCCTTTTTCTCCATGTCTCTCTCTCTCCCAAGCATTCACATGAAGCCATCTGTGTTCATGCTGGTGACCAGTTTCATTAATTTCACTAAGCTGGTGAAGAGATCACATAATTTTTTTTTTCCTCCCATAAGGTTAACCCACATGGATATCAGAAGTTTCACAACAGGAATAAGACTACTGGAGGCAGAACACACACGAAAAAAAAAGAATGCGGGAGAGAGATTTCTTACTGGAAATTAAAGTTCTTTACGGTGATTTTAAGCTACAGATGAAAGCAAAGACCTATTTTCTTGCTTCCCTCATGACAGTACTCAAAAATCCCCCAAACACACACTCCACCAGCTTCTGCTGCCAACAGAAGAACACCATGGGAAACACCAAACAACTCAGATCAAAGTTGCTGCCCAGTGCTCATACCTGGAAAGGTTTGCAGCTGTAATGAGACTGTTCCAGCTGTACTACCCCATCGGCCTCTACAGCGATGTAGAGTACTCTACTCTTGAGTACCTTTGCAAGCCAGAACAGCTAATGTAGCTACCACTGAGGTTAACAGAATGCTTTTCACCGGTTTCAGTGAAAGTTGGACTGGGCTGTGGCAGAGAGTTTATGTACGTGGTAAGGTCCTTGAGCAAAAGCACCAAGGCAGGCTTTTAAAATTCTCTTCATAACAATAAAGTAACAACATATCTCAAGAGACCATGGGTTTT
This sequence comes from Phaethon lepturus, assembly GCF_000687285.1. Taxonomy (NCBI): domain Eukaryota; kingdom Metazoa; phylum Chordata; class Aves; order Phaethontiformes; family Phaethontidae; genus Phaethon; species Phaethon lepturus. The sequence continues at coordinate 9,784 of NW_010514542.1, forward strand.
AAGAAGACAAATGACCATTTCAGTAACACCCATCCAAGTCTGGGTAACTCAAGCAGTTTGAAAGAAGCTGAGTCCACAAAGAACTAAGCAACTACAGTTCCTGAGCTCCAAACAAGAAGGAAGGAATCACAAAAGTGCAGAGTTAATTAGCCTAACCACAGCAGTACAAACACCTTATTTTAAGGAAAAGCCAAGAACACAACTGTTCGTGCAGACAGAGTGCATCTCTGCAGAGAGGTAAAGTGTCTCACTTTTAAATATATAACACATGTGAAAGCTAGTCTTTTTGCAACCAAAGCGCAGACAAAAGGGTAATTCAACAACATTACTGTGACTTAGGCCAAATGGTTTGGGTCTTTGGAAATAAAATGGAAGACGAACAAGAGCACTGGGAATTAGGGTGTGAGGCTCCTCTAAGGAGGCTGAGCCCACAGGTGGCGGTGATCGTGGCATCCCAGGTGCAAGCACTTACCTGGTCAGGTCTCACCTCCCACCACTGTGGGGGGAGGACCAGCCACCTGCATACACACACACACTTTTTACACCCTAGTTTTGTATGTTGGGGAGTTATTCCCATAATAGTAACGCAACTGGGAGCCCATCTCACTCCACAAAACAGTTTATGAAGTTGAAGGCAGCAGGCAGGACCTAAAGCATTTTTCTCCAGCAGAGCTTACATTAGTCTAAAGAGGGGTATGCAAAAATCTAGAAGTCTCTCCTCGCCGCTACCGCCAAGCCCTGAGTACATGCAGAACACCTAGAAGCTGGCTGCTCATGACTGCTAACAAATGTAGTACTGGCCTGTAAACCAGTCCCAAAAAGACTCAGAGCAAAAGCATCCAACCTAGAGGAACAGCAGCCTTCTATACAAATAGCAGAGCTGCACCTAACTCTGCCACAGAGGAATTATTCTGTAAAACTAAGGGTGCAGAAGCCCCACCACCTGCCTTTGCCAAAACCCTCTTCCCCAACCCATGCCTGCCAGGCTCGGGGGGGCAGGGAGCACACCTGAGCATGCAGGTACTGCTGAGCAGCTGGGACCCTGCTGCAGATCTGCAAAGGCACTTTCTTTTTCTCCTCTTATCCCACCTCATCCCTCATAACCGCAACTCATAAATCATTCTTCACAAATTATTACAGGTTTCTTATCCAAGCAACACTTCACCTAGCATTACCCAGCTGAAAATAAAGTAAAATTAAGTTCACACATTTCAAAGGACAAAAAACCACCCACAACACCCCCTCCCCTCATCCAGGGGCGCTCGTATCACTCACCCCTACCTTGTGCTGAAGCTCTCCAAGGTTTCTTTATCGCATGCTCCCGAGGACGGCCAGCCATTTCCCTCCGG
>NW_010514543.1:0-2551 GCF_000687285.1 Phaethon lepturus
TTTAGGTTGGTCGTCGCTCTCTGGATATATTACAGGGGTTAAATAATATAAAAGCACGGCGCTGTGGCTGATTTTTTACCTTTTTATTAACCTATAGCCTCTAATATATATATACCCCAATATATACCAGAGCTTTCGCAAAGACTTGGGCGTTTCTCATCAGTAAGTCGCTGGAGGCTTGGAGTCTGAATAGGCCAAAAGTCAAACAGCAAGGGGCTGAAGAGAGGAACAGACAGAAAGAATATTTAAGTATTTAGACCAATCTAAGCCATCTGGTGCACAGACACTAAATTCTTATATCTTTGGCTGCCTGGTTGTTAAAGTATAAGGGAGATGGGCACCAGCTGCGCAGAACGGGGCAGGAGCAAAGGGGATATCCGTGTTGGGCAGGGGGAAGGTGGGTGAACTATGGTGTCTTGCTTTCCCTGCAGATTGAAGGTACGCAGACCGAGATGAGCAGAAGGAATGTGCCTCGGAGGTAAAGATGAGGAATATGCACTTGAAAGAGAGCGGGCGACTGCACCTGAAGGCATTGCTCAGAAGAGGAAGGTGTATGCTAATGAGTAAGTCAGTCTTTTGAAGATTCAGTTTGTAGTACTCCGGGCAATATCGAACCACAGAGTGAAATAAAGTTTGTAGTGAAATGCAGTTTAGAAACCTGACCACAGCCGATCAGATTAGATGCTTAAGAAAAAAAAAAGAGTGGAGCGGTCAATATTAAATGAGAAAGCAGGAGGGTAACAAGCTTTAGGAAGAAAAGCTGAGGTTCTGCTTTTCTCATGCCTAGTTTGAAGAAGCAACAAAGTCAGCTATAGGAAGAAATGCAGCCTTGGACTAGGGGGGAAAGGTAAGCGTGAAAGCCATCAGCACCGAGCGAAGTCACCCAGAGGCCAGGGCAGAGGGAGGAGAAGAAAAGAAGCGTACTAAAACCAGAAACCAGCAGAGTGAGTTTTCCTTGTGTTTGCATAAGTTAGCACCTGTATTGCTTGCAGCTGGAAGAGAGTATGTGGGGGGTGGGGGACTTTCTTTCCCTGGGAAACACGAGGGTTGCTGTTTTACATATGAACGAGGCCTGATGACAGAAAATTACTCCAGTTTTATGCTAATGATGAAACACTTACGCTGCTGATACTATTGAAAGTAGCATTTCCAGCGGGGAAGGACCTACAGTTTTTTATTCCCCTGCAGGATCTCCGCTAATTTCCATTATAATATTACACTTAGAGTGCATTGTTTCCCTCAAGTGGGCCTGAGGCAGGGCGATACATGGACCTAAGTGATACGAAATGCCTTTTCCACCTAGCTGTAGTGTTTCGTTATCTAGAGCGAGCATGTTGGTGTGGAGCTACCTTAAAAGTTTCTTGCCACAAATTTGGAACGACATTAATAAACTGTAAAACTGCTAGTGTTTTGTTTGATTTTTCTCAAATAACGGCAACATGAACTTTAAAGAGTACCATAATGTCGTGTATTTTCATTACAAGATATCCCTTTAAAGAGAAGGGATGTGTGTTAATAGTGTTAGCTACGTGGCTGTAAAATCATGTTACATGAGAAATCACAAACAACAAGCACCAGTCCGGATTTACAGGCAGGAAAACATACACAATTAGTTTAGACCACTAAATGAACTAAGTGTCAGTATACCACATGCACAGTGTTTCCCTGAACATTGTTGGAGTAAATCCTCTTTCTTACAGTCAGATGGCGAAGTTGAGTGAAACAAAAGTTGTGACAGTTGTTGTTAAGTTTCATTTCTTTTGTATGGTTTTAATAACGGTGGAGTAGACTGAAAACCTCATCGTTAACGTCCATAACGACCAGATAAAGTCAGTTTATCCAGCAGTTTTCTTTTCCTGTGTGTGAGATAAATCTACTTGTCCCGAGACCAGCCGGTGAGACTTGCGCAGTTTTCTCATTAAAACTGATCCCTGCTGCTTGTTGCCATCCTCTGTCTAGGAATGCTGCCTTGAAGTTTGTGCATTTTATCTTTTTGTAACCAAAAGATATTTTGTAATGCCATTCTCTAAGACAAGAGAGTCTGTTTGGAGTAACTGCTTTTACAGTATCCTGCTATCGGTGATACTTAGAAACAGCTTTTCTGAAAGATGTGAGTGATAGAAAAAATCCTTTTATAGATCCTCTTAATTACATGTTACTTCAGTGTTTAGATTAAAGTGTACATATTAAGATGTGTGTTTAGAAGTTGTATTAGACATGTTCATGATTCTGAATATTGAAAATATTCTGATTCTTGTGTTAGTAAGGAATGCTTTCGTTTCAAATGCAGCAATTACCTGCCATTTAGGAACTCAGTTTTGGTGGGCTTCAACACCTTCCGAACTGTAGTTCATAACCGAGTGCCTATAGCCAGTAATGATACTGTATAAGCTTATCTCTCAAGTCAAGAATTTAATACAATAAATATATTTTGCTGAAACCCAAGCTAATACAATTTTTCACTCTATTTAAGAGCAAAATCTTAAATTAGAGCACTGTAACACAATCTGTGCAGCATACTAGCCTGGGGCAGTACTGAATTTCTGTTGCT
>NW_010514543.1:2582-17100 GCF_000687285.1 Phaethon lepturus
AACAGTCTCTACTCAGAAAAAATAATGTAACAAATCCTTTACAGAGTCAAAAATGTCACGTGATGGTTAGGAGACAGATTTAAGTACTTAAGGTAAGGCTTTAATGGGAATCGTCTGCCTAAAGTCCAAGGAGCAATCTTCAAAGCTGCAGCGTGTGCTGCTGCCTCCAGGTGTGGTGTGGCAGCTGGGCTGGGCTGCCTCAGCTGCTTGCTGACACCCAAAGAAGACGACCTCACTCTCCCTTCCTCCTGCCCCTGGCGATGTGCTCTGGCCACAAGGTAAGCAGTAAATTCACTCCACTGGCAAAAGAACATTTACTTTTTTTGCCAGAGGTCATTTTTCTGTAATTTCACTGAGCTGAGTCAGCTTGCTTTGCATCAAATGAGTGCTGGCTCAGGGCAAGCACTGGTAGTGTGCAGCCAGAAGCAGGTGGGAAGGAACAGAGATGACAGGAAAGAGAAGGGAACTTTTATTTTTGATGATGAGATGTTGACTTGGCTCATGGTATATTCAGTATAGAAATCTCTATAGAGTCTGGGAGTGCTTGAGGATATACCTCTGTGGACAATAACGGGCTGCTTTGCCCATATGCCATTTCAGCCAAAATCAAGCCAGCTCTGTTGCAGAACTGTATTAGCTAATATACACTGCCCCTTAGGGAAACTTTCCTATTTTCCTCCTTCTGTTTAAATAATTCAATGTTACACAATGCTGGATGGAAATATTGCTTTTTGAGGTTTAGTTTTATGTTTAAGGTGACCATATGCCAAATGAAATGCAGGATCAGGCTAATGGGTAGCTGGCAGTTTTCTGTGATTTGATTATAATTAAAACTAATATATCAATCACAAATCCAGGGGCAGAATAATGCTCCATTTCATGCTTGGCATTGACTTATTTATAACTGATTTATTCAGTAACTTCTCTGTTGCTTAGCGTGCTATTATTATTACCCATGTTAACAGAAAAAACATCAGCCAGTGTGTAAGTTGAGTGCGATTGAGTATTTTGTATGTACCAGACTGGCCAGGCAGAAGGCTGCATGGTGTGTTACAGCTGTGACAGTGCCACAGATGTGAAGTACCAGGATGGCACTGCTAAGGGTCCTGGTGCATACAGCAGCAGGTGTTGCTGAATGGCTTGATTCTTCACAGGACAAGCAGTTGCTGCCTGTGCTTTTGGCCTCCTTTTTACTGCAGGTATAACAAACCTGGCTCCACAAGGCTTCTGCAATGTCTATCTATCCCCACATGCCCTCTTCTTCCACAGAGGGCAATGCTCCTGTCCTTTGCCTTTCCATAACAGATAATGCCTGGTTTTGGTCTTGTCCTGGCTCTTCACTCATATTTAAGTGCCAAAATATATAATTTTTTTTTTTTTTTTCATTAGGAGGCTTTCAGATAAACCTGTAATCTGTGGGATTTGCAGCAGAATTCTTGGTGTGCTTCAGGGTGGTTTTTGATGGTCTGAAAAGAATCATGGAAGAATAGTCAGATACACATGCTGGATCAGCAGCTTCAGCTGTTGGTTGAAGAAAGTGGTTAAAGGCATGACATGTGGTTAACACTGCAAGTCTGAGATTACAGCTTGGTTGTTGAAAGTGGACAAAAAGGATCGTATTTCAGTTCATAATAGTACTTTATTTTGGAACTATCACCGTATCATAAATAGTTTGCTAACTCACACAAACATCTTAGTGGTTAGCTTTCAGTGGCTAACCATTTGTCAACAAAAGCTCTAGAAATGCTTAACAGTTAGCCTTCTGCTGAGGGAATGAATCTTCACAATTGTTTGAAGACAGTGTTTTGGTGATTTGAGGACATTCTTTTTTTGAAAATTAATGTTTCAAAAATAAAATACTCAAATAATTTTAACATACCTGATCAGATGACATGATTTTGAAGAAGTTCAGGCCAAAGCTGATCTGGGTCTGATTTACTAACAAATTTTAAAAAGAGCGGAAAATGAAATTTGTGCAGTGTCCTTCTCTCTTCAACACTGATGGATGGTAGGCATCTTCTTACAGATTGTGAATGCAGCACCTTTGTGCAGGCTTTGTATGCGTGCTGCCAGGCTGTGGTACCTTCGATGAGCAGCAATGAGTAAGTAGACAGATATTATGCAGTAATAACGTAAGGTTTGGTTAGGCCTATTATTAATCTGACTTCTTGTAATTGCAATTCTGACCAAAGCAGAAAATTGCAATTGCTTAACAGATGTGACTTTTGCATTTAATTTGGCCCATGGCTTCTTTAAACATAAAACTAGACATTAAGAGATGTGTAAATCATAAAGAATGTGCTGCCTTTCAAAGAAAACACTTCATCTTGGAGCCTCACAGCAAATACTCAACTTTCTTGGCATTTCTTTACATATATTAGTCTGTGCATTTATTTGATAAAAATCTTAAGTATATGTACAAACAAATGAAGCAAAATCTTCAGAATTCATTCTGTTAAGCTAAAGTTGATCTACTAAACCACGGTGCTTCTCTGGACATGACAAGAGAGGACTGAGCTGGTAGAAAGCTTGTGACAGCAACGAGATGGAAGACCTTGTTTCCTTCACTTTCCCAACCCTCCTTCTGGTCATGTGGTCCCTCACCTTTCAGGGCCCTAACGCTGGCACTTGTGATGATTCAACTTACCCACTCACAAGAAAGCTGTCAACATTTTTGCTGGATGATTTACAAAGAGTTCTAGTACTCACCAGAACTGGTGTAAGGTAAGTGGGAGAAATGTGCAATGACATGCAGGAAAAAGAAAATTTAAATAAAACCTTTGCTCTTGAACAAACTCATAGTTTTAACAAGGAGTATTTTATTTTAACTCTTACTGGATAGTTTTCTTTTTATCATATCTGTGCTGGGTATTGAATGTTAAATACTGGATGTTTAAGTATGTAGTACTTAGTAGTTACTGATCTTTAGAGAAGTTAAACTGATGCTGCTTGAAAAACTTCAGCCATCACAGTGTCTTATTTCCTAAATCGAGTAGGCACTGCATCTAGAAATTTAAAACCTATTATAAAGCCCTTTCAAAACTTGTATTTAAATGTACCAATTTCTAGACTGAAATATTTTTCCTGATCCTTTGAAGTCTGGCTGCTGCCTTTAAAGTGGGGGCTTCTAGAGGCTCCCAGAACGTAGGCAGCAAGATGCCTGCATCTGATGGCCCTTTTTGTTTCAGTGTTTCTGTAGTCCAGATCCCATGCAAGGAGCCCTAAGGAGTCCAACAGCAGGAGAGGAAGGAGGAGCTAAAATCCTGGCTCTCACTGTGAAGAGACTGGGGAAGCTGTGCAAGAAGAGTTGTTTTCAGAAAGTGGGAGGGGACCAGGTGTTTGGGAACCATGTCCAGGAAAGGGGGGGGGGGGGTGTGTGTGTGAATTAAGCAGCGAACAGGTGAGTGGGTGCAATGACAGATCTTGAATAGACACAGAAAAAGGAATCGGAGAAGGAAAAAGTTCAATAGCAAATTATAGATAGAACAATAAGAAAATTAAAAAAAAAAGACCAGAAGGAAAGTTAAATGTAAAGCAAAAGTAGTTAATATATGTATTTTCAACATGGACAAAATTTACTGCATTAAAAACAGCCGAAATATGTTTGATACTGTTCTGTTATTTTCCATGTAAGAAATTAGTGTAGTTGCAGTTGTGAAGTTATGTAAAAGATAATGTATTTTTTCATAAAATAGAGGAATGGTGTCCACCTGGTGAAAATTTAGGGAGGTTGCTCCAACAGGGGTCAGCAGTTCAAACATTAATGGAAGTACTATTGCTTCCCTTGTTGGTACATCATAGGACCTGCTGTTCCCAGCTTGAGCTAGTCTTTTGCTGACATTTCAGTATTTTGCCAAATTAGTCAGGTCCATTTTACAGTAATTGTTTTTGACGTTTCAAAGTGAATGGGCTGGCTTTCTATTAAATGGACACAGATTAAAAGTTAGATGAGAAATGTTATTAATCTGAGTTTTGGCTAGTTTGTTGTTTTTTTTTTTTAATAGGTAGTCAGAATGCTGTAGATTTTTTCAACTTTCATGTAATTTTCAGAATTGTTGAAATCCAGTAGATACAAACTGCTCTTTTTTTTTAAGCTGGGAACTGTATAGCTGAAGTCATAATATAGTAAACAGATGACATAAAAGACATTTTCCAAAGAACTGTAATCCTATTTTCCTCAAGACTTTCAATGAGAATGAAGCATCTCTACCCCACCAGCTGTATGCCAAATCTCTGTTCAGTTGACTGACTAAAAAGCTTCATTGGATGTTCAAACACAGGAGGCGATTCTGGTATTCTTTGGGGAGTTTTAACCAGCTAGCTCAGCTCATCTTGTATGGTTGGGAGAAAAAGCACAAATCTGACTCTCGTCTTCCAGTGGGCAAAATAAGAGTGGCTTAATTTAGTGTGATTTGCTGTGCTACAGTATTTGCTCTGTGTAGCTGCCCTCATCTATCCCTCTTGCTTCTCTGCAGAAGTTTATCCTCATTGCACAATGTGTATCTTCACTTCAGATTGAAATCACCATTACCAAATGAGGTGGTCCTGCCTCCCATCTTGCTTCTGCATGCCTGTTCTGGTCCTCACTGTAGTGATCTTGCTCACTTCACTAACCCTCAGGAAAGTAGGATATTTTTTGGCCACATCATTGTGTTAAGAAATCTCGCCAAAGGTGGAAGTCCAGGAAGATGGAAGGGTATAACACCTGGTTCAGTTGGCTTGTTTGTCTTGAAGACTTAATCTTTAGTGACTGCGGTTCATGGTTCAGAACTTCGGATGCCTAAGCAAACTAGAGCAGTGAAGTATGAAGCTTCTGTCCAGTGTAGAAATTGCCTGTGTTAAAACAAACCATGACTCTTTTTCCCTGTCGATAGGTGCTCTATGGCATGAAGAAGACTGCATGTGGTTACAAACTTCATTTAAAAAAAAAAACCCACCAACAAGAAACAAAAGGGTTGTCAGAGGTTTTTTAACTTTCTATCATAGACTGAACTAGCATCTTCTCTTTGCTATGATTAACCTGCATAAATATTTATTTGGAAATTGATTTACAAAATAATACAGAGACTAACAGAGTTTAAAATACTGCTACACCTCCTCCACCAAAATGACAGCACTTAACATCAAAGTTAGAATTCAAATACAACCAGTATTTGTAGAAGTAGAGTAGAAGTAGAAGGAAATACGTTCATAAGATTAAGTAACAAGAACTGTTTACGCAGTTCGGCAATGACTGCAAACAGTCAAAAATTACCACCTGAATAAAAAGCAGGGTATTCGCAAAAGTGCGCTTAGGATTTTTCAGAGGAAAATACATCCAAGTTCTTGAGTGTGAAAATTTTATAATAGTGATAAATTTGTATGTAATAGGAATTAATTGAAAGACATTTACAGTATAGAAGGAGCAAACTTGAAGTGTTTGGAAGACGGCTTTTAAACCTGGTGTTTCCTTCCTGTTCTCTACACCGCATGGAACAAGTGAGGATAGCAGCAATAAAACTTTTGTTGGCAGATAGGACTGTAGATAGAGAAGTTTGTTGTTTTTTCTGTTTGCTTGTTTGTTTAAAAAATCTTTACATGAACCTGTACTGTTGATCAAAGTAATCAGTGTTGCTAATAACCTCCTACCAGTAATTAATGCAGCTTATTCATGGCTGGTAATCTGAGGAAAGACAAGGAATTTTCCTATGCTTTCCAAATTTCAAATACACTTTTTAAGGGCAGATCAGCCTCAAACATTCTAGTTAATGTAAGTAGGCATCATTAAAACAATAGAATACTCTAAATCAGGTTTGGCCACAGCATTGTGGTAAATAATTTGGCAGAGCATTATACTTTTTATGACCTGATCAGTTATTTCATTTTTGGCTCCAATCCCAGTTCAGCTGAAGCCAATAAAAAGCTTGCCATAGACTTTGATAGGACCAGAATCAAATGCTTCTTGACTTGCATTTTCATGAACTGTGGTGAAGTGCATTTCCATTTGGTACTTTGGTTTTGCTCTTCTAATGAATTCACACAAAAAACCCCAACCACAAAAAACCCCAAACACATACTGCTTATAGTACTATTCATCAGAGGATTTGATAAATCAAATAGTAGACTTTCTTGTTTTACTGAAGCAAAAAACAGGTTAAAAGTGATTTATTTTTCAGTTGTCAGAGCCGGAGACCACTTTTCTGACCCTCAGTTATTTGCTCTAATAATCTGTTCTGATTTATAAACGGTTGCATTCTGTAAGCTTGTCTAATGCTGAAAGGGTAACACAGGAAGTTTTTGGAAAATTGTTCCAGGCGATGACTAGCAGCATTTACTGTGACATGTTCAAACCTGTTCTGAAAGAAATAGAATTTAAATACTACATAATTTTTCCCAGTGTTTTGTTTAGATGCTTCTGTTTTCAACTGTCACAATATACCTCTGTTAATTCACTTAAAATCCACTGCCTTTCCTACTGGCCCTTGAAAGAAAGTCTGGGAGTCAAAACACTGATGTTTTACATCTGTGTACAAATTAGATTAAACTTGCTGCTGCTTTGTTCCTCAAAACCTGCCTCGTCCTCCCTCTCCTCCCACCTAAGGACGCTTACATTTGCTGTTTTCTATATTCTAATAGCAACTGCATTTTCAGGGAAACTGCATGTAAAATTTGGAAATGTGGCAATACTTCCGAATTCAGTAGTCACCATAGTCTACCTCTTGCTGATTTTTCCTCTGCAAACCCTGATGAATCAGATGTTCTAAAAAGAGACAAGATACAAGGTAAGTGTGTCTTGGGCCAGGAGTCAATGTATGAAAGAAGAACAAACTCAACCCAACGACTGCCATTCGAGGGAATTTTCTCCCTTTACAAGGAGAGGTAAGCTTACGTTACGTTCAACTAAATCTTAAACTTGCTACTTATTTATAATAAGCAGAACCTGTCTTGCAAATTGTCGTGTTACATGCAACCAGTATTTGAATGTCAGTCACTGCATATTTTGAGTATCTTCAGGGTCTAAAGTGCAGATTCTTTGAGTAAATTTGAAGTGTTACACCCTACAGAAGGTGCAGCTTACTGCCCAAAGAGCTACAGCATTGGTGTTTAACAGTTACACCATCTTAAGGTTTTTTATTAATTATGAAGGTGAAGATTTTTGCTTGCATTGCATGGAATCATTTGCAAATGATTTGTAGGAATAGTAGAAGAATCAAATTTCAAGTGATGAAATAGGTTTCTGTACAACTTCTGTAGTTTATTTAAAACGTGACTTTGCCAGATGTGTACATCACTGTAGTACCATCAAAGAATCTCTGAACTCTCACAAGCCCTGTGAAATCCCTTTCCTTGAAAGTGCTCTTATCAGTCCCATTAAATTAGTCATTTTTGCATCCCAGGAAAAACCCAGAGAAAAGTGTGCTCTACAGCATAGAGCATATAGCTTTACAGTATTCATAGTCATAAAAATGGTTAGTGTCAATAAAACCAATTAATATACTGTTCCTTCTAAGGAAAAAAAAAAGATGAAACTATTAATGAAACATCAATAGTATGATGGGATGGCTCAAAGTGCATACGGAAGAGGGTAACAGTACCAGATGTACTCTTTATGCATGCCCTAACCTTGTGCAAAGAGTAGTCCCGCAGCCTTTACAACAGATGACCTTTTTTCCCAAGTGGGATTTTCACTTTTTCCTAGTTGTGCTAAAGATCTTTCACATTTTTGTAAACTGTCTTGCAATATGCAAGGTAGCACACACTTTTAAAAAAAAAAGTATGTTATGTTTCAGTAATCCCCCCTCACCTCAGAAGGTGATGTATGTCTAAGGGGCAGGAAGCGACATAGACTTTTGAAACACCCGTGCCCCTTTTGGGGGCCCTGGATAAGGGGGCGGTGGCACATCGTGTCCGTCTGAGGTAACGGCTTCCTCGTAAGTCGGCAGTCCTGAATCATCGGTTCTGAGAGGAAGTGGGTTTAAAGAAAATTCTTCATGCCTTCTGAAGATGCTAGATGAATTACGTCTTCTACTTCTTACATAATCCAAGTACCTAAACAAAGTCAACAGCATTATAAGTGGTAGCTTCTGTTTTAAAGGGAAGAAAGAATATAAAGTCTTAGTTGTAAAACAAACCAACCAACCCCAAAAAACCAACCACACAAAAAAGAAAAAAAACCCTCAAAGAAACAAAAAACCCACCCCCCAAAAAAAACACTTCCCTTCAGTGATCATAGAGACCAGAAACCAAATGCCCTCTCCAAACCCCAGGGTAAGAATAGGTCAGTAATGTGAAATTTATAAGGAAGAGGAAGCACAGAATTCTCTCGTGTTCCTTTCATGTTTAGGATAAAGGAACAAGCAGGGCTGTAGAATTAGTAGAGAAGCATTTCCTCCAGCCTACTTCATCTCACACCTGAGGTAGGCTACCTGCCACGAGGAGCATCCACCCTACTTTAAAGAGTGAACGGAACACGCTAGACTTTCCGTTGCAGGCCCCAATGTATTAAATTGATTCCGTCTTTCTAGTAATAATATTTTGGAACGAAGAACACACATAGAAAAAAACCCCAAAGATACATCATCCATGCAAGTGGTGGTTTACTTTTTTGTGTCAGCTTCAGCATAACTACTGCTCGTGCCCACCTAACTTTGCTTCCAGGAAAGTAAGAACTAGAATTCCCACTGGATTATCTGACAATACATTTAGAAAAACCTACTGTGATTTTTTTAAATGCCACTCTTAAGGAAGAGTTTGTTTTGATGGTGGTTTGGTTTTTTTAAGCAGTGAAATTCCTTACCCTGGTGGTTGCCTTGATTTGCATCTACTTTTGCAGCAGTAGAAGATAAGCAGCACAATTATAACTAACAGTACTCCAGCAGCAACTAGACTGATAAGAAGTCCTGTAACATTAATCTTTGAGACAGGTGTCTCATCACCTGAAAATAAAAAATTGGTTATTTTCATTATGTGTTCCTTATACAGTATACACTGTAAAATACTAATTGCGCTGTGCTATAAGGCTGTTCCTTTCCACAAATGTCTAGCTTGCTGTGAGAAGCCATAATATCTGTGCAACACAACCCAAGAGCATGACTCACATTCATCTTAAAGCAAAAGTGAGTAGATATTCCCTTTTCTGTACACAAAACTGTTGAGATGTCTAATGCCTTCCAAATATTACTTCATGTACTTGTGACCTTGATCAGGCTGTAGATCCTTCCTCAAGTCATACTGACCATTTTTTTAGCAAAACATCTGGCATAAGATTGACTCTGAACCTGAATCAGACTGTTACATTACTATTAAAGAAATGGGGTGTGGGGGGGGAACAGGGGACAGACAAACAAAACAAAACCACAGAAAGCAGCCGCACAGTTACTGCAAAGTTTATGGGTTGTGTAATAAAGAAATGGACAACAAAATTCATATTGTTTTTTACCTACAGACTTATGATGGAGCCCACTGTAAAATGCTTTAGTGAATATGTTTTATTGTATCAGATAATGCAGTATACTTGCACAGTTCACAATGAATTTCAGTAAAAAGATCAATTCTGATTTTGCTAACTGAATGTATGGTATATTTTTAAGAATGCACTGTTACAACAAACAAAATATTGTAATCTAGGAAAAGAGTAAAAGAATAAAAATACGACCTACCTATTTTTATCTTAGGGCCTTTAGTTGAATAGTCTTTCCAAAAATCCATCTATAAAAACACAAAGGATCAGATTTATACGAGATATATAATTGGCAGGCTTATTGACAATTTTTTTTAATATGGTACCGTGGGCAAAATTTAACAATGCATAAACAGAAGCAACTAACACTGAAGGATTTCTACTTGCTTATCCCACCGTATTTTTCTCATACATTTTGCATAAAAATGACAATTTCACAAAGAAGAAAATGCCAGCTGGTGCAAGAGAAAGTGCATTAAACTGTCCAATGTTACCTCATACCTCTACCTGATTACAGTAGAGGTTAGCATATATTCGGACACTAAAAAAAATGCTTACAATTAATCTTTGTAAATCCCTACAGAAGGGTATTAATGAGGCAAATTCAAGGTCTTAAGAATCAGATATTTGCATGAACACTATTTGAATGCATATCAGCAAAAGTAATGGGACTCATTTAAGAGAAAAACCTTTATGTTGCATTACTGTTATGCATTAAATGTGTTTAGCTATAATTTCCACTTTCGCTACCCAGCAAAAGACTCCCATCAAGATTCCCATTTAAAACTTTCACTTTTCTTAGGAAAATGCTACCAATGGCAAACTAACATTTCCACCCTCGGAACAGGAGCGTATTCCTTGCTCTTTCTGCAGGTTAGTGCAGAGTACACCTAGAATCACAAAGAGATTCTTGCTGCATGCAGCAAGAGCCAGTCCGCAGACAATCATCACGTTTCATTATTGGGCTGAAAAGTTTCTTAGGTATTTTTATCTTTCTTTTTTTTTTTTTTTTCATACCAGGTTTCTTTCAAGTTGTATACAGGTAGTGATTTAGAAGATAATGCTCTAGGAATACTCAGCAATAGCTAAACTGCGGATTTGCTCCGCACTCTTCTCTTCTAAAACACTTCTTTGGCATGACACAAGGATACCATCGGCCCATTAATACATACACCATGTGGAACACATTCAAATTGCATGCTGAGAAGTTACTAAAAAAAATAAAATGAGATTCTGAAAACACATATAAGTATATCCACAAGTGGTACATCTGAAGTTTCATTTCTATTTGTTTACAGAATTGGAGCCCTTATCTAAAGTCTTTAGGACAATAGTATATATTCAGATGTATTCACTGTGTATCTAAAACAATAACCTCATCTAATTGGGGCCTCTGTTTTTACAGTAAAATAATAATCTTATTTTAAGTGCTGTTTTTAGAAGGGCTATAGTATTTAGATACAGTAATGATTTAGTCGATAACCTCCTTCAGTATATTAAATTCAGTTTGAACAGCTACCGTTTTATCAGGGTCTTCAAAAATTTCTCTTGCTTCTTCATAATTGCACAGCTCTTCAAAGCATTCTCTTTCCAGGTTATCTGCTGTGAATGCTTCAAAATCAAATCTGTTATTCAGAAGATGCCGTCCAATGAACAAATTGGCCTCCTTTTCTGATGTGAACACTAATAAAAATCAAGTTGATTTAAAACAAGTTAGGAAAGCTACATTTGGTATTTTTAAGGGATGGTTAATATCTTAAACGACACATTGAGACCCCTTCTTCCCTTAGCATCTCTCAAATACGTACAGGAAAAAGAAACATCAAAGTTTCCTCCTAAAATGTCTTCTTCACTGCTAACTTTTCCAACTACGCAATATAAAATAAACTTATTTTCCTTTCTCACACAGTGTTTCAGCTATTCCTTACACTGGCCAAGAGAATTGGATTCTCATGACAGCTGTTGTTCAAGTTTTGGTATTATTCCTTTGGGATGTGGGCATCAGTTTTTTACTGGAGCTCTTCAGAACAAAGTAATAGTCACATAAAGCAGAAATTCAGTCAGATGCAAACCTGGCAAGACACTGACCTACTGGAGGAAGGAGGCAAGGGGGGAAAAAGGAGGGGAAAAAAAGCTCTTCCTTCTAAAGAATCCTCAATATACATTTATCAATATTCTGGTATCTGTGAGTTCCAAGTTTTGCTTATGGAATTTGGATTTTTAAATCATGGCAGCAGTGTCCTATTCATCTTACATTTGTTCTCTTTTCAGAATCATGGCAGCAAGTTTTATGTAAAGGTTGGCATACTGCCAAGTTTCTTTTAAATTAGTCCATGATAGGAGTTTTACTGACAACAGGCATTTAATTCTTTTCTTCTTTTGTGCTTATTACAGGCTCCATGAGGCCTCATGTGAGGTGAGATTCCAGAAGAGTTAGTGAAATTATAGAAGGCTTTGGAATACAGGAATGCATTTTCTCACCGGGCATTTTCCATAGTCAAGTTTTAGCCTGCTCTTTCTACAGCTTCTTTAAAAAAAAAAAAAAAAAAATCTTTATATGACAGAACTAGTTTTCTGGCTTGATTTTCAGTAAAAGCCTAATCTGTACTCCAAGAAATTCAGACTATTCCATTAAGCAAAATGACTAGAAGATTATTTTTGCAAGTGTAATGCAGAAACAGCATTGTTACATACCAAGCCAGATGGCTAAAAAAGGAGATGAGATTCAGAATAATGTTATTCAGCTACAAATTAGCTCTGTGTTCTTGTTAGCTTGTTTGGCGAGATTATCCTATCATTCAGGAATTCTTACCCTAATAGTTACTGTTAGATCTTGCAACGGTACCTCAAAATGGTTTGCTCTCTGAAAACTAAGAAAACTGCAGGGTAACTTGCATATTAGTTGCTTATGTCTTTAATATTATAGCATATTGAAGGAATATTACAGTATATATTGATATAATATATAATATTACACTATATATTGGAGGAGCCACATGTGTGCACACACGTTTGTGTAGGAAGGAAAATCTGTTATTCTAAAGTAATTGCAAGAAAACCTAAGCTTAAAGTATTTATGCTATATCTGAGAGTAACCAGAGAGAGGACTTCATCCAAAAAGATCCCCCAAACCCACAAGTGGAAAGGGAACAGAATTACATGGAAAAAAGTATCAATATCTTGGTTGAGTGCAAATCACGAGAGTAACTTCAGTTTTCTGAAACAGAGATCTTCAGTTTTGCTCAGTAATGTTTCAATCCTTATGATGCAAGTAGTATTTGCTATACTTCTGAATTAATTTAGATAAGATAATGGATGCATTTTATAATTGATGCTGTGGTTCAACAAAATGGTAAATCCAGTTTTAGGATGCCTAGCATTTAATTGAAAGCATCCACACAATGTGCTGAATAAAGTAACTCTGATGGTAAAAGATGTTCAGAAAATGCTGAAGGACTAACCTCTCCATGCAGGTACCCCATACTCTTGACAGCTGCTCTACTTGCTAAATTATTGGGTATAAGAGTTGGGCCCCTCTCTTTCCAACTCCATCTTTAAAGAAGGCGTGATCTGGGCCTATTGTCAGGAGAGGCTTCTACACCATGAACTCACAGGAAAGAGGCTGCCTGACATTTCATGCCCCAGAGCAATATGGATTTTAACGAATAACCAGTCTCGAGCGTTTTTCTGCTAGCCATGTTTTCTGCTCAACATACTGTCCTGAAGGAGCCTCCTGCTCAATGTGGTGACTTTTTGAAGTTTGTCTTAAGGTTTCAGCACTCTTTACCCACTGAGGAGACTGGACAGCTAAGTTACAAATTCCTTTTTGAAGCCCTATATGTTAAGTATCCCTCGGCTTAGCAATGTTGAGCTTGAGTCCTTTTTTGGGAACTTACTTATTTTTACCTCAATTCCTCTCCACTTCTCTCCCTCCAAAGTGAAGAACTGCAATAGCAGCACTATGGGTATCTGTCAAGGTGGTGTAAGGGGATACGGTATTGACAAAAAAAAAATCAATCTCAAAAAATGAGCAAATAAACCCTTTCAAATACAAAGCAATTTTAGATACACAAATAAAACTGTGATGTGCTCTAATAGTACCAAAGCAGTACTGTCTTAATACAGATGTCAAACTTTTTGGAATTTTGATGTTACTTGGAGGATTCTGGTTATATCAATGGCAATAATCCTAGAGACCTAAAGAAAGCTCAGTTGTCCCAATCTGCACTTGTTACTGGCTCTGATAAATACTTAATATCGACACACAACTCAATTATCAATCATTTTGGCAAAAGATACTCAAATATCCTAGAAGTAAGCATAAAACAGCTTAATTTTTTCAATTAAGTTAACCGCCCCCCAAATCTATTTACATACGTAAAAAGATTTCTCAGCAGAAGCAAAGTTAGATACAGTTTTATTTTAGAAAGCATAAAATCACGTTAAAAGTAAATTACCGTCTTTCTGTTTGGGTTGCTTCAAGTTATTCAATCTCCCTGTGCAGTGAGGAAGTGCAAACACCATCCCATGTAGTTGACACAGCAGTACCAAAAACGCAAACATGGCGTGGTATCTGGCGTGATATTATCTGTCAGACAGAAACTAACATGAGTTAAAAAAAAAAATGACAACGCAATCTTCTGAAGTGGCAGCGATGAACCTTGAATGAATCCTATAAATGAAGTCATCCGATGCAAGCACCTACATGCAGAGGCTCATGGATCCCTAGAGAGATCCAAACTGGTTGCACACGTCTTGTGTTGTCATTGCGTAACACTTGCGCGTATCGGCCGGTCTGCTCTTCCCTCCCGGGGAAACGGCGAAGCAGAGCGGCAGATTATCGGGGAAAGATCACGCACAAGGTGCTGCAGGTACGCTCTGAAACTTCACATAGCGACGACTTTGCTGCCAGAGCAGCTACAGCAGGTTGTAAAAGTTACCCGACGTGAGCAGACGTACAGAAACCATTTTGCCAGGAGAGAGCCGCTGCCCGCCTCCACGCCCAACGCTCCAGAGGAGAGTGCGCGCTCTCCCACCTAGGCTGGCGAGAAAGCACGAATGGAACAAGACCTGGATTGT